>NW_022303974.1:0-7937 GCF_002776525.5 Piliocolobus tephrosceles | reverse complement strand
AAGTCTATGAGATGCACTCACCCATAGCAATGCAGTTTCTCAGAATGCCTCTTTCCAGTTTCTGTCAGAGGATATTTCCTTTTTCACCATAGCCCTCAATGAGCTCCCAAATATCACTTTGCAGAATCCACGACAACAGTGTTAGCAAACTCTGCTTAGAAGGGAAGGGGGGAACTCTGTGTGACGAAGTCTCGTATCAGAAAGCAATCTTTCAGAAAGCTTCTCTCTTGTTATTATCTGAGGATATTTCCTTTTTCACCATGGGCCCCATTGGCTCCCAAATATCACTTTGCAGATTCTATGAAAAGAGTGTTAGCAAACTGTTTCCTGAGGACTAAGTTGTATCTCTGTGAGAATAATTCACAGATCACAAAGCAGTTTCTCAGAAAGCTTCTTTCTCGTTTTTAACTGATGATGTTTCTTTTATCAGCGTTGGCCTCAATGCGATCCAAAGTAGCCCTTCTGAGGTTCCTCCAAGAAAGTGTTAATGCCCTGCTCCATGAAACATAAGTGTAACTCTGTGAGATGAATTCACACATCACCAAGAAATTTTTAAGAAAGCTTCTTTCTAGTTTTCATCTGAGGATATTTCCTTTGTTACTGTAAGCTTCTTTGAACTAAGAAGAATCCCAATGCTGATTTCAAAAAAACTTTCTTAGCAAACTGATAACGGAAGAAAAACGTGTCACTCTGTGAGTTGCACTCACACATAGCAATGCAGTTTCTCAGAGTGCTTCTTTCCTGTTTCTGTCGCAGGATATTTCCTTTTTCACCATAGCCCTCAATGGGCTCCCAAATATCACTTTGCAGAATCCATGACAACAGTGTTAGCAAACTCTGCCAAGAAGGGAAGGGTGGAAATCTGTGTGATCAAGTCACATATCAGAAAGCAATCTCTCAGAAAGCTTCTCTCTAGTTATTATGTGAGAATATTTCCTTTTTCACCATGGGACCCAATTTTCTCCCAAATATCAATTTGCAGATTTTACGAAAAGAGTTTTCGCAAACTGCTTCCTGAGGACTAAGTTGTAACTCTGTGAGACGCATTCACAGACCCCAAAGAAGCTTCTCAAAAAGCTTCTTTCTCGCTTTTAACTGATGATGTTTCCTTTATCAGCATATGCCTCAATGCAATCCAAATTAGCCCTTCTCAGGTTCCTCAAAGAAATTGTTAATGGCCTGCTCCACTTTCACAAAGAAATTTCTCTGAAAGCTTCTCTCTCGTTTTTAACTGATGATATTTCCTTTATCAGCATAGGCCTCAAAGCCATCCAAAGTAACCTTTCTTAGGTTCTTCAAAGACAGTGTTAATGGCCTGCTCCATGAAACATAAGTGTAACTCTGTGAGATGAATTCACACATCACCAAGTAGTTTCTAAATAAGCTTGTTTCTAGTTTTCATGTAGGGATATTTCCTTTGTCAGCATAATCTTCTTTGCGCTAAGAAGAATCCCGTTGCTGATTTCAAGAAAACTGTATTAGCGAACTGATAACTGAAGAGAAACGTGCACCTCTGTGAGTTGCCCTCACACATAGCAATGCAGTTTCTCATACTGCTTCTTTCCTGTTTCTCTCTGAGGATATTTCCTTTTTCACCATAGCCCTCAATGAGCTCCCAAATATCACTTTGCAGAATCCACGACAGCAGTGTTAGCAAATTGTTCCAAGAAGAGAAGGGTGGATCTCTGTGTGATGAAGTCACAGATCAAAAAGAAATCTCTCAGATAGCTTCTCTCTAGTTATTATGTGAAGATATTTCCTTTTTCACCATGGGCCCCAACTGGCTCCCAAATATCACTTTGCACATTCTACAAAAAGAGTGTTAGCAAACTGCTTCCTGAGGATTAAGTTGTAACTCTGTGAGACGAATTCACAGATCACAAAGAAGTTTCTCAGAAAGATTCTTTCTCGTTTTTAACTGATGATATTTCCTTTATCAGCGTAGGCCTCAATGTGATCCAAAGTAGCCCGTCTCAGGTTTCTCAAAGACCGTGTTAATGGCCTGCTCCATGAAACATAAGTGTAACTCTGTGAGATGATTTCAAACATCACCAAGAAGTTTCTAAGGAATCTTCTTTCCAGTTTTCATCTGAGGATATTTCCTTTGTTACCGTTAACTTCATTGCGCTCAGAGGTATCCCATTGCAGATTTCAAGAAAACTGTGTTAGCACACTGATGACTGAAAAGAAACGTGTAACTCTGTGAGTTGCATTCACGCTTCGCAATGCAGTTTCTCAGAATGCTTCTTTCCAGTTTTTATCTGAGGATATTTCCTTTTTAACCATAGCCCTCTATGAGCTCCCAAATATCACTTTGCAGAATCCACGACAACAGTGTTAGGAAACTGTTCCAAGAAGGGAAGGGTGCAACTCTTTGTGATGAAGTCACACATCAGAAAGCAATCTCTCAGAATGCTTCTATCTAGTTATTACCTGAGGATATTTCCTTTTTCACCATTTGCCCGAATTGGCTCCCAAATATCACTTTGAAAATTCCACGAAAAGAGTGTTAGCAAACTGCTTCCTGAGGTCTAAGTTGTAACTCTGTGAAACGAATTCACAGATCACAAAAAAGTTTCTCAGAAATCTTCTTTCTCATTTTATTCGGAGGATATTTTTTTTGGTCCCTTAGTCTTAAAAGGGATCCAAAATACCAGGTCTCAGATTCCTCACAAATAGGGCTAGCCAACAGTGCCAATAATACAGCTGTAACTCAGTGGTTTGAATTCACACATCACAAAGCGGTTTCTCAAAAACCTTCTTTCTTTTTTAAGATGAGGTTATTTTTGGTCTCGGAGTGCCACTGTATGTCCTATTGCAGATTCTGCAAAAACTCCCTTAGCAAGTTTCTCCGTGAAAACAATGATGGAACTCTGTGGGCTGAATTCACCCACAGCAAAGAAGTTTCTGAGAAGGCTTCTCTGCAGGTTTGTCTCAGGATACTTCCTTATTCACCGTGGGATTCCACGACATCCAAGACATCACTTACGAGATTCCACGAAATGAGTGCTGGGAAACTCCCCCATGAAAGGTCATATAACACTGTGAAATGAATTCGCACATCACAAAGCAGTCTGTCACAAAGCTTCATTATGTTTTTTCTTGGAGGATATTTCCTTTGTCCTTCTACTCTTCAAAACCATCCAAAATACACCTCTGAGAATCCACGGAAACAGTTTTAGATAATGGCTCCAAGAAATAGTGATGTAACTCTGAGAGATGAAGTCACACATCAGAAAGCAATTTCTCAGAAATCTTCTTTCACTTTCTGATCTGAGGATATTACCTTTGTCACCGACAGCTGCAAAGCACTATGAAGTAACCCATTGCAGATTTCAAGAAAACTGTGTTAGCAAAGTCATCACTGAAAAGAAACGAGTAACTCTGGGAGTTACATTAACACATCACAATGCAGTTTCTCAGAAGGCTTCTTCCCAGTTTCTGTCTGACAATATTTCCTTTTTCAGCATAGCCCTCAATGAACTCCCAAATATCACTTTGTTGAATCCACCACAACAGTGTTAGAAAACTGTTCAAAGGAGGGAAGGGTGGAACTCTGCGTGATGAAGTCACATATCAGAAAGCAATCTCTCAGAAAGGTTCTCTCTAGTTATTATGTGAGGATATTTCCTTTTTCACCATGGGCCCAATTGGCTCCCAAATATCACTTTGCTGATTCTAGGAAAAGAGTGTTAACAAACTGCTTCCTGAGGAATAAGTTGTAACTCTCTGAGATGAATTCACAGATCACAGAGAACTTTCTCAGAAAGCTTCTTTCTCGTTTTGAACTGATGATATTTCCTTTATCAGCGTAGGCCTCAATGTGATCCAAAGTAGCCCTTCAGAGATTCCTCCAAGACAGTGTTAATGGCCTGCTCCATGAAACATAAGTGTAACTCTGAGGTGAATTCACACATCACCAAGAAGTTTCTAAGAATGCTTCTTTCTAGTTTTCATCTGAGGATATTTCCTTTGTGACCATATGCTTCATTGCACTAAGAAATATCCCATTGCTGATATCAAGAAAACTGTGTTAACAAACTCATCACTGAAAAGAAATGTGTAACTCTGTGAGTTTCATTCACATATCACAACGCAGTCTCTCAGAAGGCTTCTTTCCAGTTGTTGTCTGAGGATATTTCCTTTTCCACCATAGCCCTCAGTGAGCTCCCAAATACCACTTTGCAGAATCCACAACAACAGTGTTAGCAAACTCTGCCAAGAAGGGAAGGGTGGAACTCTGTGTGTTGAAGTCCCACATCAGAAAGCAATCTCTGAGAGAGCTCCTCTCTAGTTATTATCTGAGTATATTTCCTTTTTCATCATGGGCCCCATTTGGCTCCCGAATATCACTTTGTAGATTCCACGAAAAGAGTGTTAGCAAACTGCTTCCTGGGGACTAAGTTGTAACAATGTGAGACGAATTCACAGATCACAAAGAAGTTTCTCAGAAAGGTGCTTTCTCGTTTTTATCTGACGGTAGTTCTTTTTTCAGCGTAGGCCTCAATGCGATCCACAGTAGCCCTTCTCAGGTTCCTCAAAGACAGTGTTAATGGCCTGTTCCAGGAAACATAAGTGTAACTCTGTGAGATGAATTCACACATCACCAAGAAGTTTCTAAGAAATCTTCTTTCTAGTTTTCATCTGAGGATATTTCCTTTGTCACTGTAAGCTTCATTGCACTAAGAAGAAACCCATTGCAGATTTCAAGAAAAATGTCTTAGCAAACTGAAAACTCTAAAGAAAAGTGTAACTCTGAGAGTTGCACTCGCACATTGCAATGCAGTTTCTCAGAAGGCTTCATTTCCGTTTCTGTTTGAGAATATTTCCTTTTTCACCATCGCCCTCAATGAGCTCCCAAACATCACATTGCAGAATCCACGACAACAGTGTTAGCAAACTGTTCCAAGAAGGGAAGGGTGGAACTCTGTGTGATGAAGTCACACATCAGAAAGCAATCTCTGAAAAAGCTTCCCTCTAGTTATTATCTGAGGATAATTCCTTTTTCAACATGGAACCCAATTTGCTCCCAAATATCACTTTGCAGATTCCACAAAAAGAGTGTTAGCAAACTGCTTCCTGAGGACTAATTTGTAATTTGGGAGACAAATTCACAGATCACAAAGAAATTTCTCAGAAAGCTTCTTTCTTGTTTTGAACTGATGATATTTCCTTTATCAGCGAAGGCCTCAATGCGATCAAAAGTAGCCCCTCTCAGGTTCCTCAAAGACAGTGTTAATGGCCTGCTGCATGAAACATAAGTGTAACTCTGTGAGATGAATTCACACATCACCAAGAAGTTTCTAAGAAAGCCTCTTTCTAGTTTTCATCTGAGGATATTTCCTTGTGACCGTAGGCTTCATTGCACTAAGAAGTATCCCATTGCTAATATCAAGAAAACTGTGTTAGCAAACTCATCACTGAAAAGAAACTTGTAACTCTGTGAGGTGCATTAACAAATCACAACGCAGTTTCTCAGAAGGCTTCTTTCCAGTTTCTGTCTGAGGATATTTCCTTGTCCACCATAGCCCTCAATGAGCTCCCAAATATCACTTTGCAGAATCCACGACAACAGTGTTAGCAAACTGTTCCAAGAAGGGGAGGGTTGAACTCTGTTTGATGAAGTCTCACATCAGAAAGCAATCTCACAGAAAGCTTCTCTCTCGTTATTATCTGAGGATATTTCCTTTTTCACCATGGGACCCAAATGGCTCCCAAATATTACTTTGTAGATTCCAGGAAAGGAGTGTTACAAAAATGCTTCCGAGGACTAAGTTCTAACTCTATGATACGAATTCACAGATCACAAAGAAGTTTCTCAGAAAGCTTCTTTCTCGTTTTTAACTGACGATATTTCCTTTATCAGCATAGGCCTCAATGCAATCCAAAGTAGCCCTTCTCACGTTCCACGAAGACAGTGTTAATGGCCTGCTCCAGGAAACATAAGTGTAAGTCTATGAGATGAATTCACACATTGACAAGAATTTTCCAAGGAAGCTTCTTTCTAGCTTTCATCTGAGGATATTTCCTTTCTAACCATAAGCTTCATTGCACTAAGAAGTATCGCATTGCAGATTTCAGGAAAACTGTGTTAGCAAATTGATAACTGAAGAGAAACGTGTAACTCGGTGTGTTACATTCACACATCGCATTCACACATCGCAATGCAGTTTCTCAGAAGCATTCTTTACAGTTTCTGTCTGAGAATATTTCCTTTTCACCATACCCCTGAGTGAGCTCCCAAATATCACTTTGCAGAATCCACGACAACAGTGTTAGCAAACTGTTCCAAGAAGGGAAGGGTGGAACTCTGTGTGATGAAGTCAAACATCAGAAAGCAATCTGTCAGAAAGCTTCTCTCTAGGTATTATTTGAGGATATTTCCTTTTTCACCATGGGCCCCTATTGGCTCCCAAATATCACTTTGTAGATTCCGCGAAAAGTGTGTTAGCAAACTGCTTCCTGAGGACTAAGTTGTAACTCTGTGAGACGAATTCACAGATCACAAAGAAGTTTCTCAGAAAGCTTCTTTCTCATTTTTAACTGATGATATTTCCTTTATCAGCATAGGCCTCAATGCAGTCAAAAGTAGCCCTTCTCAGGTTCCTCAAAGACTGTGTTAATGGCCTCCTCCATGAAACATAAGTGTAACTGTGTGAGATGAATTCACACATCACCAAGAAGTTTCCAAGGAAGCTTATTGCTAGTTTTCATCTGGGGATATTTCCTATTTGACCCTAAGCTTCATTGCGCTAAGAAGTATCACATTGCAGATTTCAAGAACACTGTGTTAGCAAACTGACCACTGAACAGAAACGTGTAACTCTGTGAGATGCATTCACACATCGCAATCCAGTTTCTCAGAAGACTTCTTTCCAGTTTCTGTCTGAGGATATTTCCTTTTTCACCATAGCCCTCAATGAGCTCCCAAAAATCACTTTGCCATATACACGAGAACAGTGTTAGCAAACTATTCCAAGTAGGGAGGGTGGAACTCTGCGTGATGAAATCACACATCAGAAAGCAATCTCTCAGAAAGCTTCTCTCTCCTTATTATCTGAGGATATTTTCTTTTTCACCATGAGCCCCAATTACCTTCCAACTATCACTTTGCAGATTCCACGAAAAGAGTGTTAGCAAACTGCTCCCTGAGGACTAAGTTGTAACTCTGTGAGACGAATTCACAGATCACAAAGAAGTTTCTCAGAAAGCTTCTTTCCCGTTTTTAACTGATGATATTTCCTTTATCAGCATAGGCCTCAATGCGATCCAAAGTACCCCTCAGGTTCCTCAAATACAGTGTTAATGGCCTGCTCCATGAAACATAAGTGTAGCTCTGTGTGATGAATTCACACATCACTAACAAGGTTCTAAGCAAGCTTCTTTCTAGTTTTCTTCTGAGGATATTTCCTTTCTGACCTCAAGCTTCATTTCACTAAGAAGTGTCTCATTGCAGATTTCAAGAAAAGGGTTTGAGGAAACTCATCACTGAAGAGAAACGTGTAACTCTGTGAGTTGCCTTCACACATCGCAATGCAGTTTCTCAGAAGTCTTCTTTCCAGTTTCTGTCTGAGGATATTTCCTTTTTCATCATACCCCTGAATGAGCTCCCAAATATCACTTTGCAGAATCCACGACAACAGTGTTAGCAAACTGTTCCATGAAGGGAAGGGTGGAATTCTGCGTGATGAAGTCACACATCAGAAAGCAAACTCTCAGAAAGGTTCTCTCTCGTTATTATCTGAGGACATTTCCTTTTTCACCATGGGCCCCAATTGGCTCCCGAATATCACTTTGCAGATTCCATGAAAAGAATGTTAGCAAAGTACTTCCTGAGGACTAAGTTGTAACTCTGTGAGACGAATTCACAGATCACTCAACAGTTTCTCAGAAAGCTTCTTTCTCGTTTTTAACTGATGATATTTCCTTTATCAGTG
>NW_022303972.1:2862-3543 GCF_002776525.5 Piliocolobus tephrosceles | reverse complement strand
CCCGTAAAACCATTATTCTTCAAAACCCTTAACAAAAAAACAAACCCTCAAGTAACAATCAAAATAACGTAATAAAAAAAAAAAATTACGATAAATTAATAAATAATGGTCCTAATTATTATATTTAAAAAAAAATAATATTATTTATTTGAATATTTTTATTTACCAAGTTTTGAGAATTTTTTTGGGTGGTTTTGGGGGATTCATTCAGTAGTAGTGTTGTGAAAGAAAGAATAAAATATGCCATTTTAATTAACAACTATTTAATACGCTTGCAATTAGAAGCAATTGAAATGAATAAATTTTAGAACTATTATTTAATATGATAATTCGAAAATAAATAATAACATTTTAACAATTTTTGTTATTTTACATATCACAAAAAATAAGTAGTTTATATAATGCTAGATTGTGTGTCAAATTTAAGTATTTTTGCAAGTAATTAAATTAATGACGAATGGTTTATGTGTTATATTATTTATTTATGACGAGTAAAGAAGTAAGCAATTATTTTAATAAATAAGTAATTAGTTAATTAAATAAGCAAAGTGAGGAATTAAATAATGAAGTAAGTAATTAAACACTTAAGTAACAAAAGTAGTTATGTAAATTAAGTAAATAAATAAAATAGATGAGTATTTGATTAATTAAAATACAATAAGTAAGTAACAAAGTAATTAA
>NW_022303972.1:0-2852 GCF_002776525.5 Piliocolobus tephrosceles | reverse complement strand
TAAGTAACAAAGTAATTAATTAAACACTTAAGTAACAAGGTATTCTCAAATGGCAAATGTCAAACATTTATGATGAAGATTGTAAAGGAATGAAGTGATAAATTAGTAATAATAAGTATTCGAAGAAGTTGATACATTGTTGTCAACTTTTAAACAATAATTATATAAAAAAAACAAAAATAACACAGTATTCATGCATATATAATATACAATGTTTTTAATTATAATTTTTTTTTTTTGTGTTTAAATATTTGTATAATATATGAATTAATGGAAATTGGAGAAGACATATATTATAATTTTATAATTAGTAAAAAAAAGTTATAATAACAATGTTTAAATGTTGTACATGTTATTCCAACTACATAAGTAACAAATTGTTGAGAAATAAAAAAAAAAAAAAAAAAAAAAAAAAAAATTTTATTATTTGTTTATACATTCACTTGATTCATGACAATAGTTTTATTTTATGCTATGGAAATTTTTTTTTTTTTTTTTTTTTTTATTTTGCAATTCTGATTATTTCATTGTAATGTTGAACTGATATAATTAACATTTATTTTATTTTTATTTTATAAACTTATTTATTATGTCATTTATTATGTCATATATTAGTAGTAATAGTACTGTTTTTATTGTTGTACACAGCTATTTACATACATGATGGACACATAAAATGGTTGATTGTTGCAAATTAACAAACACAATCAATGTTATTTATGTTATTACAATTATAATAAGTAATAAAATAATAAAAATATGAAAAAAAAAAAAAAATTATTTTTTTCAATATTATGGTTTTGTACATCCATTGGAATCGTAACAATAGTTGGATTAAGATGGTTTGAAAATTTTTTATTATTTTATTTTTTTTTTTTTTTCCATTTTTATTATATCATTGTAATGTTCAACTCAAATAATGTACATTTATTTTATTTTTATTGTTTTTAACTTATTTATTAGTAGTAGTAGTAGTAGTAGTAGTGCTGTTTTTAGCGTTTTATATGGTGTGTTAATCATACATATAATGAATATATTATGATGATGATATAAAAATGATTGTAAATAACAGACTAACACATTTATATGTTATTTATGTTATTACTGTTATAATAAGTGTTAAAAAAGCAAAAAATTAAAAAAAATTTCAATATTATGGTTTGTACATTCACTTAAATCATAATAATAGTTGAACTAAGATGATGTGAAAAAGTTTTGATTTTTTTTTTTTTTTTTTTTGTTTTTCCATTTTTATTATATCATTGTAATTTTGAACTAAAATAATTTACATTTTTCACTTTTCCATATGTTCAGCTTATTTATATACGTGATTTATTAGTAGTAGTATTGCTGTTTTTTAGTGTTTATATGGTGTTAATCATACATATGATGGCTACATAATATGATTGAGAATAACAAAATAACTAATACATTTTATGTTAATTATGTTTTGACAAACTACAATAAGTCATAAAAAAAGTAAAAAATGCAAAAAAAAAAAAAAATAATTTTTCATGTTATGATGTTTGTACATTTACTTGATTTATAACAATAGATGGATTATGATGTGTAAATTTTTTTTTTTATTTTTTTTATTTTTGCATTTTTATTATGTCATTGTAATGTTTAGCTAATGTAATGAATGTTCGTGATAATTGCATTAGTTTAGGTTATGTATTATGTCATTTATTAGTAGTAATATATTCCTGTTAAAAGCATATGAAATGAATTATGTATGATGATTAGATAAGTAGATAGTTCCAAATGTCAGAATAAGTAACATCTATACACGTTGATAATGTTTATTGCGATGCGTGTATATACTAAAAATCGTATAAAAGATAATGAAAAAAAAAAAAAATAAAATAAAATAATAATTTTTTATGTTTGATGTTTTTGTACATGACTTGAATGATGATGATAGTTGGATTAGGATGGTGTGTAAAATTTTTATTTTTTTTATTTTTTTTTTATTTTTTTTATTTTTGTTTTATTTTTTTTTATTTTTATATTTATTTTTATATTGTTATTTTATTTTATTATGGTAATTTATACTTTGATAATGTACAAAAAAAGTTATGAATTTAATATGTTTATCACATTTGTGTTTGGATGATTTATTGTTGGACGTAAATTGGCTAAGTTGGGATGTATATAAAAAATTGATTGATATATGTGGTTATTCGATATGAACAATAACTTTTGAAGGATTATGTTGGCATTTGGCCAATTTGCCTATTTATTTTTATTTCATTTATTTATATTATTAACAATGGTTTTTTTACAACAGTTACTATTATTCAGAATGGTTATTTGTAATATTAAGAATAGTTATATTATTCCTGATAGTTGTTTATGTTATTAGCAATGGTTATTATTTATAATATTAACAATAGTTGATATTTATGTTATTCATAGTGGTTATTATTTATTTTTTATTCATATTAGTTATTATGTATATTATTCTTGATAGTTGTTTATGTTATTAGCAATGGTTATTATTTATAATATTAACAATAGTTGATATTTATGTTATTCATAGTGGTTATTATTTATTTTTTATTCATATTAGTTATTATGTATATTATTCCTGATAGTTGTTTATGTTATTAGCAATGGTTATTATTTATATTATTCATAATGGTTATTAATAACTTTATTGATGATAGTTATTGTTTTTATTTTTTCAGAATAGTTATTATTAATATTATTAACAATAATTGATATTTATATTATTGATGGTAATTATTATTAACTTTATTGATGGTAGTTATTATTAACTTTTATTGATGGTAGTTATTATATATATTATTTACAACAGTTATTTTATATTGTTCGCAATAGTGATATTA
>NW_022303971.1:0-5532 GCF_002776525.5 Piliocolobus tephrosceles | reverse complement strand
GGCCTTCTTTGTCTCTTTTGATCTTTGATGGTTTAAAGTCTGTTTTATCAGAGACTAGGATTGCAACCCCTGCTTTTTTTTGTTCTCCATTTGCTTGGTAGATCTTCCTCCATCCTTTTATTTTGAGCCTATGTATGTCTCTGCATGTGAGATGGGTCTCCTGAAGACAGCAGACTGATGGGTCTTGACTCTTTATCCAGTTTGCCAGTCTGTGTCTTTTAATTGGAGCATTTAGTCCATTTACATTTAAGGTTTATATTGTTATGTGTGATCTTGATCCTGCCATTATGATATTAACTGGTTATTTTGCTCATTAGTTGATGCAGTTTCTTCCTATGCTCGATGGTCTTTACATTTTGGCATGTTTTTGCAGTGGCTGGTACCGGTTGTTCCTTTCCATATTTAGGGCTTCCTTCAGGGTCTCTTGTAAGGCAGGCCTGGTGGTGACAAAATCTCTAAGCATTTGCTTATCTGTAAAGAATTTTATTTCTCCTTCACTTATGAAACTTAGTTTGGCTGGATATGAAATTCTGGATTTAAAATTCTTTTCTTTAAGAATGTGGAATATTGGCCCCCACTCTCTTCTGGCTTGTAGAGTTTCTGCCGAGAGATCTGCTGTCAGTCTGATGGGCTTCCCCTTTGTGGGTAACCCGACCTTTCTCTCTGGCTGCCCTTAAGATTTTTTCTTTCATTTCAACTTTGGTGAATCTGGCAATTATGTGTCTTGGAGTTGCTCTTCTGGAGGAGTATCTTTGTGGCGTTCTCTGTATTTCCTGAATTTGAATGTTGGCCTGGCCTGCTAGGTTGGGGAAGTTCTCCTGGATGATATCCTGTAGAGTGTTTTCCAATTTGGTTCCATTTTCCCCCTCACGTTCAGGTACCCCAATCAGACGTAGATTTGGTCTTTTTACATAATCCCATACTTCTTGCAGGCTTTGTTCATTTCTTTTTCTTCTTTTTTCTTTTGGTTTCTCTTCTTGCTTCATTTCATTCATTTGATCCTCCATCGCTGATACTCTTTCTTCCAGTTGATCGAGTCGGTTACTGAAGCTTGTGCATTTGTCACGTATTTCTCGTGTCATGGTTTTCATCTCTGTCATTTCGTTTATGAACTTCTCTGCATTAATTAGTCTAGCTGTCAATTCTTCCACTTTTTTTTCAAGATTTTTAGTTTCTTTGTGCTGGGTACATAATTCCTCCTTTAGCTCTGAGAGGTTTGATGGACTGAAGCCTTCTTCTCTCATCTCATCAAAATCATTCTCTGACCAGCTTTGATCCGTTGCTGGCGATGGGCTGTGCTCCTTTGCAGGAGGAGATGCGCTCTTATTTTTTGAATTTCCAGCTTTTCTGCCCTGCTTTTTCCCCATCTTTGTGGTTTTATCTGTCACTGGTCTTTGATGATGGTGACGTACTGATGAGGTTTGATTTAGGTGTCCTTCCTGTTTGATAGGTTTCCTTCTGACTGTCAGGACCCTCAGCTATAGGTCTGTTGGAGATTGCTTGAGGTCCACTCCAGACCCTGTTTGCCTGGGTATCAGCAGCAGAGGTTGCAGAAGATAGAATATTGCTGAACAGCGAGTGCACCTGTCTGATTCTTGCTTTGGAAGCTTCCTCTCAGGGGTGTACTCCACCCTGTGAGGTGTGGGGTGTCAGACTGCCCCTAGTGGGGCATGTCTCCCAGTTAGGCTACTCAGGGGTCAGGGACCCACTTGAGCAGGCAGACTGCCCCTTCTCAGATCTCAACCTCCGTGTTGGGAGATCCCCTGCTCTCTTCAAAGCTGTCAGACAGAGTCGTTCGCGTTTCACAGGCTACTACTCCTTTAGCTGAGCCCTGTCCCCAGAGGCGCAGTCTACAGAGACAGGCAGGTTTCCTTGAGCTGCTGTGAGCTCCACCCAGTTCCAGCTTCCCAGCGGCTTTAGTTACCTACTTAAGCCTCAGCGATGGCGGGCGCCCCTCCCCCAGCCTCGCTGCTGCCTTGCGGTTAGATTGCCGCAGACTGCTGTGTTAGCAAGGAGAGAGGCTCCGTGGGCGTGGGACCCTCCCAGCCAGGTGTGGGATACAATCTCTGGTGTGCCAGTGTTACAGCGCAGTATTGGGGTGGGAGTTACCCGATTTTCCAGGTGTTGTGTGTCTCAGTTCCCCTGGCTAGGAAAAGGGACTCCCTTCCCCCTCGCGCTTCCCAGGTGAGGCGATGCCTCGCCCTGCTTCAGCTCTCGCTGGTCGGGCTGCAGCAGCTGACCAGCACCGATTGTCCGGCACTCCCGAGTGAGATGACCCCAGTACCTCAGTTGAAAATGCAGAAATCGCCAGTCTTCTGTGTCGCTCGCGCTGGGAGATGGAGACTGAAGCTGCTCCTATTCACAAAGCAGTTTTTAAGAAAGTTTTTTTCTGGTTTTTGTCTGAGGATATTTCCTTTGTCACCATAAGCTTCAATGCACTCTGAAATATCCCATTGCAGATTCAAAGAAAACAATGTTAGCAAACTGGTCAATGAAAAGAACAGTGTAACTCTGTGATAGGAATTGACACAACACAAAGAAGTTTTTCAGAATGCTTCTTTTTGGTTTTCATCTGATTATATTTCCTTTGTCACCATAAGCTTCAGTGTGCTCTGAAATATCCCATTGCAGATTCCAAGAAAATAGTGTGACCAAGCTCCTCAATGAAAACAACAATTGTAACTCTGTGAGATGAATTCACACATCACAATCCAGTTTCTCAGAAGGATTGTTTACCATTTAACTGATAATGTGCCCTTTTTCAACATAGTCCTCAATGAGCTCCCAAATGTCTCTTTGCGGATTCCATGAAAATAGTGCTAGCAAACTGCTCCAAGAAAAGAAATTTGTAACTCTGAGTTGAATTCTCACATGATGAAGAGCTTTCTCAGAAAGTTTCTTTCTGGTTTTTATCTGAGGATATTTCCTTGGTGAACATATACTTCAGTGCGATCCAAAATATCCCTTCTCAGGTTACCCAAAAACAGTGCTACCTAACTCATCAATGAAAACACTAGTGTAACTCTGTGAGATGAATTAACACATCACCTAGCAGTTTCTCACAAAGCTTCTTACTTGTTTTTATATGAAGATATTTCCTTTGTCTCCATAAGTTTCACGGTGCTCTGAAATATCCCATTGCAGATTCCAAGAAAACACTGTGGCAAGCTGCTTGATGAAAAGAACGGTGTAACTCTGTGAGATGTATTTACACATCCCAAAGCTGTTTCTCAGAAAGCTTTTTTCTAGTTTTTATCTCAGGATATTGACTTTGTCACCATAAGCTTCAATGCAATTCAAAATACTCCTCAAATTCCCCAAAAAAAGTGCTGGGAAACTGCTCCATGAAAAGAAAGTTGTATCTCTGTGAAGTGAATTCACACCTCAAAAACAAGTTTCTCAGAAAGCATCTTTCTAATGTTTTTCTGAGGATATTTCCTTTGTCATGATAAGCTTCAGTGCACTCCCAAATATCCTATTGCAGACTCCAGGAAGACAGTATTATCAAACAGCTCAAAGAAAAGCACCATGTAGCTCTGTGAGATCCAATCCGATATATCCCTTCTCAGATTCCCCAAAAACAATGCAACCAAACTGCTCCATGAAAAGAATCATGTAACTCTGAGAGATGAATTAACAAATCAAATACAGTTTCTCAGAAAGCTTCCTTCTAGTTTTTGTATGAGGATATTTCCATTTTCACTATAGGCCTTAGTGCACTCGCCATTATCCCCTGACAGATTTCACGAAAATAGTGTTAGCAAACTGCTCCATTATTTTCTGCTCCACAAAAGAAACGTGTAAATCTGTGAGATGAATTCACACATCACAAAGCAGTTTCTCAGAAAAGTATTTTTGTTTTTTGTCTGAGGATATTTTCTTTGTCAACATAGGTTTCAATGCACTTCCAAATATCCCTTTACAGATTCCACGAAAACAGTGTTACCACACTGCTCCATGAAAAGAAAGGTGTAAGTCTGTTAGACGAATTCACACATCACAAAGAGCTCTCTCAGAGAGCTTCTTTCCAGTTTTTATCTGAGGATAATTCCTTTGTAACCATAGGCTTCAATGAGATGCGAAATATCCCTTCTCAGATTCCCCCAAAACAGTGCTATCAAACTGCTCCATGAAAAAAATCATGTAACTCTGAGATGAATTCACAAATCACAAAGCAGTTACTCAGAAAGTTTCTTTCTTGATTTTTCTGAAGATATTTCCTTTGTCAGAATAAGCTTCAATGCACTCTGAAATATCCCATTGCATATTCCAAGAAAACAGTGTTTGCAAACTGATCAATGAAAAGAACAGTGTAACTCTGTGAGACGAATTGACACAACATAAAGCAGTTTCTCAATAGGCTTCTTTTTATTTTCATCTGATTATGTGTCCTTTGTCACCATAGGCTGCAATGCACTCCGAAATATCCCATTGCATATTCCAAGAAAACAATGTTAACAAACTGCTCAATAAAAACAACTACACAACTCTAAGAGATGAATTCACACAAAACAAGGCAGTTTCTCAGAAAGATTCTTTCTAGTTTTTAACTGAGAATATGCCCTTTTTCAACATAGCCCTCAATGCCCTCACAAATATCCCTTTGAAGATTCCACAAAAAGAGAATTAGCAAACTGCTCCATGAAAAGAAAGTTGTATCTCTGTGAGTGGAATTCACACATCATGAAGAACTTTCTCAGAAAGATTCTTTCTAGTTTTTATCTGAGGATATTTTCTTGGTCACCATATGTTTCAATGCGATCCAAAATATCCCTTCTCAGATCCTCTAAAAACGGCTACCAAACTGATCCATGGAAAGAATCATGTAATTCGGTGAAAATAATTAATACATCACAGAGCGGTTTCTCAGAAAGTTTGTTTCTAGTTTTTATATGAGGATATTTCCTTTGTCATCATAACCTTCAATATGTTCCGAAATATTCCATTGCAGATTCCAAGAAAGCAGTGTTAGCAAACTGCTCAATGAAAAGAACCAGTGTAACTCTCTGACATGATATTACACATCACAAAGAAGACTCATAAAGCTTCTTTCTAGGTTTGTCTGAGAATATTTCCTTTATAACAATAAACATCAATGTTCTCCGAAATATGCCACTTCAGATTCCAAGAAAACAGTGTTAACAAACTGCTCAATGAAATGAACAGTGTAACTCTGTGATTTGAATTCACACAACACAAAGCCATTTCTCAGAAAGCTTCTTTTTGGTTTTTCTTTTTTTTTTCTTTTTTTTTTTATTATACTTTAAGTTCTAGGGTACATGTGCATAACGTGCAGGTTTGTTACATATGTATATATGTGCCATGTTGGTGTGCTGCACCCATCAACTCATCAGCACCCATCAATTCATCATTTATATCAGGTATAACTCCCCAATGCAATCCCTCCCCCCTCCCCCCTCCCCATGATAGGCCCCATTGTGTGATGTTCCCCTTCCCGAGTCCAAGTGAGCTCATTGTTCAGTTGCCACCTATGAGTGAGAACATGCGGTGTTTGGTTTTCTCTTCTTGTGA
>NW_022303970.1:0-2156 GCF_002776525.5 Piliocolobus tephrosceles | reverse complement strand
GGCTAGTTTTTTTTGTATTTTTTAGTAGAGACGGGGTTTCACCGGGTTAGCCAGGATGGTCTCGATCTCCTGACCTCGTGATCCGCCCGTCTCGGCCTCCCAAAGTGCTGGGATTACAGGCTTGAGCCACCGCACCCGGCCAAAGATACTTAATTTTTAAGAGAATATGGCACAACTGAAATTCTCATGCATCACTGGTAGTAGTATGGCATGGTATGACCACTATGGAAAACTGTTTAGAATTTTCTTATACATTTAAATATAAACTTACCTAATGACACAACAAGTGCACTCTCAGAAAAAAATGAAAATATACGTCTTCACAAATGTGTACAAGAATATTTATAGCAGATTATTATTTTTTGAGACAGGGTCTCACTCTGTCACTCAGGCTGGAATGCAGTGGTGCTGTCTTGGCTCACTGCAGCCTTTGCCACCTTGGCTCAAGTGATCCTCCCATCTTCGCTTCCTGAGTAGCTGGGATTACAGGTGTGTGCCACCATGCTTGGCTAATTAAAAAGATTTTTTTTGGCCGGGCTCAGTGGCTCACGCCTGTAATCCCAGCACTTTGGGAGGCCGAGGAGGGAGGATCACGAGGTCAGGAGATCGAGACCATCCTGGCTAACATGGTGAAACCCCCATCTCTACTAAAAATACAAAAATTAGCCTGGTGTGGTGGTGGGTGCCTGTAGTCCCAGCTACTCGGGAGGCTGAGGCAGGAGAATGGCGTGAACCCGGGAGGCGGAGCTTGCAGCTTGCAGTGAGCTGAGATCGTGCCACTGCACTCCAGCCTGGGCGACAGAGCGAGACTCCGTCTCAAAAAAAAAAAAAAAAAAAAATTCTGTAGAGGTGAGGTCTCACTGTATTGCTTAAGCCAGTCTAGAACTCTTGGATTCAAGTGATTCTCCCACCTTGGACTCCCAAAGTGCTAGGATTACAGGCGTGCACCACGGTGCCTGGCCTGTGCAGCATTATTTTATTTAGTTGCTATTTAAATTTTTTAATTTTTTGACAAATTATAATTTTACATCTTTAAGGGGTACAGAGTGATATTATGATATATGTATATAGTGTGAAATTATTGAATCAAGCTAATTAACATATCCATCTCCTTAAATACTTATCATTTATTCCTCCTGTCTAACTGCAACTTTATACCATTTGACCAACATCTCTCCATTCCCCCTACCCCCAGCCTCTGGTAACCACCAACATACTCTTTGCTTCTTTTTTTTTTTGAGACAGAGTCTCGCTCTGTTGCCCAGGCTGGGGTGCAGTGGCATGATCTTGGCTTATTACAAGCTCCCCTTCCCGAGTTCACACCATTCTCCTGCCTCAGCCTCCCAAGTAGCTGGGATTACAGGCACCCGCCACCATACCCGGCTAACTTTTTGTATTTTTTAGTAGAGAGGGGGTTTCACCATGTTAGCCAGGATGGTCTCTATCTCCTGACCTTGTGATCCGCCCACCTTGGCCTCCCAAAATGCTGGGATTACAGGCGTCAGCCACCGTGCCTGGCCAATATACTCTTTGCTTCTATGAGTTTGATTGTTTTATTTTCCACATATAAGTAGGAACATGAGGTATTTGATTAGAAATAGACAGTTCTATAGTAGTTGGAGACTTCAATCCCCTACTCTCTTATTTTTTTTTTTTTTTTTTTTGAGACGGAGTCTCGCTCTGTCACCCAGGCTGGAGTGCTGTGGCCGGATCTCAGCTCACTGCAAGCTCCGCCTCCCGGGTTCACGCCATTCTCCTGCCTCAGCCTCCCGGGTAGCTGGGACTACAGGTGCCGCCACCTCGCCCGGCTAGTTTTTTGTATTTTTTAGTAGAGACGGGGTTTCACCGTGTTAGCCAGGATGGTCTCGATCTCCTGACCTCGTGATCCGCCCGTCTCGGCCTCCCAAAGTGCTGGGATTACAGGCTTGAGCTACCGCGCCCAGCCCAATCCCCTACTCTCAATAATGGGTGGAATACATTCCTACAGAGATGATCAATAAGGAAACAGAGGACTTGAAAACCAGTATAAACCAGGCCAGGCACAGTGGCTCACGCCTGTAATCCTAGTACTTTGGGAGGCAGAGGTGGGTGATCACCTGAGGTTGGGAATTCAAGACCAGCTGGACCAACATGGAGAAACCCCATCTCTAAATACA
>NW_022303969.1:0-1569 GCF_002776525.5 Piliocolobus tephrosceles | reverse complement strand
TTTTTTTTATCATTTTTTTTTATCATTTTTTTTTATCATTTTTTTTTATCATTTTTTTTTTAAAAGGAACTTATTTAATCGGGCAACTATGTTAACATTGTTAAACATATTGTTCAAATAAATACTTTTTTTTTTAAATTAAAACTTGTATCTTTTTAAATCTATATTTTCTAATATATTATTTCCTTTTTTGCTCTTTTATTTTCATTTTATTTTGTTGCGTTTCTTATTACAACGAAAAAGCACACTGTGTTTGTACTAATACAAAAACTTAGGTTATATAATCCTTTTTTTTTTATTATTATTTTTTTTTTTAAATTAAAAATTGTTTTATTTGTATTTCTATCTACAAAATATTCGTGTTTTTAACATTTTTTTCTCACGAAAATTTTGTATTATTTATAGGTGTATGTTTATATACATATTATATGTATATAATTTTACTATTCATAATATACTTTATATTTATTTACTTTACATGCAGCTACACAAGTACAGACATTTTGTTTAGAGGTCATTACATAAACAATGTATATAGAAAAGGCAGAATCAATTGGTTCCATTGAGGAAAAGGGACAAAAGAGCACTGATAATAATAATGGGAAGTTGTTAAAAAAATTGTATTATATCGTGGTTATGATTCTTGTAATGAAGTAGTATATGATGCCAGAAAAAGCAAAAAAACAATTAATTCAAGTCAAGATGAATTTAACAGCTGTGCGTTTAAGTTAAAGATGAACACTAAATTTGTTGATGTTGAGAAATTTGAAGGGCAAAAAAATAAATTATTAAATAATGACTTTAATTCAGATACCACTAAACAATTTAGTATATTAAAAACTAAGCAAAAAACCCAACAGTTATTGGTTAAACAACAAAAAAATTCCAATAGAAAATTGATTTCCTTGGTAAATTTTACGAAATATGACGACTTATCAAAGTGTGCATCAAAAGCAAGTGAAACAGAAAAAGAAGCCACAAGAATTGATTTAGTAGAAAATATTAAAGTAAACACTCATGAAGATAATATTGAAATAATAAATTTATTAAAAAAAAAAAAAGTATAAAACATAAAATTGATATGTTTTTAAGCAAAAAAAACAATAAAATTAAAAGTTGCAATAGAAAAAATTATCCAAAATGATAAAAAGGGTGATATAATCAAATCAAAGTTAGTCAGTCCAGATCACAAGGTTTGTGATAATAAAGGTAAAAAAATTATAATTAATGGTCATTTATTTGTGCTTGAAGATAATAATGACGATATATTTTTATCACTTCTAAGTAAATTTAGTGATTTTTTTAAATAAATCACGTTCAGGGGACAAATGTTATAATCCATTATTCGAAGTTAGCAACTATAATATAGCTGAGATAGAGGGTTGTAGTGAATCTGTATTTACAGCTAAACATGAAACAACAAGTAATCTGAATCCATTTGTTGATTTTTCTAAATTACAAGATTTCATCAATAAAAAAGAAAGTTCTAATGTATCAAATTATATATTCAATGTATTGTACGAATCTGATTTTTTAATATTAAATAATTATAGTGATGGGTTCTTAAAA
>NW_022303968.1:0-1067 GCF_002776525.5 Piliocolobus tephrosceles | reverse complement strand
TTTTGTACATATTACAAATGTGTTTATCTTTATTTTATTTATTTATTCATTTATTTATTTATTTATTTTTTTTTTTTTATTAGTCCTGTGTATCTTTATTCTTCAACCATTACTTATAAATTCAACTCATGCTTTACCTTTTTTTTTATATTTACACATTTATTTTTTTTTTTTTTTTTGCATCCATCATATTTTAAATATCAGTGTTTAGCACAAAATAAATTCAAATTTGTAGTATATTAAACATATTACAAAATTTTAAAAGATTAATATAAACAAATGTTTTACATATATAATAAAATTTGTTCATTTTATAAAAATGAAAATTAATATGAATTAATTAAACATAATAATACATGTAATATATATAATAAATAAAACATTTATGTGCGATAACTGAGTAAATTAAAAAGTTAAAAATTGTACAAATTATACAATAACAATACAATCATTCAGATTATTTTATATAAATAACACCTTTAAAAAAATGCACAATATTATTTTAAAAAACTATATACATGAATCAAAACAAAAAACACACTAAAAATAAAATTGTATATAAGTATACATATATGTATATACATACCATCCAATTTTTGTAATCCTTTAAATTGTAATATTTCTTCACGATGCTGCTTCTTCTTACAAAGTTAAATGTACATGTTTTATATATATGTGCTAATAATCGAAATGAAAAGTTTAACACTTATTTGAATATTGAATTGAAAGTTGAAGTTTCGTTATAAAAAATTTGCATCTTTTATTATCCAAATAAAAATAAAATAAACTTCATTTACATGACATATAAATTATTTCCTAAATCAGTAAATTATATTTCATTTTTTCGTATAAGATTAAGATTCATGCCAAGTTCGTCTGATAATATAAAATAGGCAAATTAAATTGCTATAAAATAATTTTATACTGATTGTACCACTTTATCACTCTAATTCGACTAGTTTTTAATGTTTTTTAAACAAGTTATATAATACATTGAGTACTAAAAGTAGCATTAATATTAGTACAACAGCCGATCCGGGTGTTAGAATCGTTCTTTGTATCTTACA
>NW_022303967.1:1494-2650 GCF_002776525.5 Piliocolobus tephrosceles | reverse complement strand
TAGTGAAGGAGGCAAGCCCAGAGAAAAGAGAGAGTAGAGACACAGAAGGAGTTCAGGGGTTTCTGCCCTCCAGAATCACAAAAGAATTGTAAATGCTCTGCCCCGCCTTAACTGATGCGCATGTCATTTTGGTGCCAGGACTCCGATCAGGGGACCTCCCTTGGGAGATCAATCCCCTGTCCTCCTGCTCTTTTCTCTGTGAGAAAGATCTACTTACGACCTCTGGTCCTCAGACCAACCAGCCCAAGGAACATCTCACCAATTTGAAATTGGGTACGCAGCCTCTTCTTACCATCTTCTCCAACCTCTCTCACTATTGCTCCACCTCTTTCTCCTTTCAATCTTTGCGCCACCCTTCAATCTCTCCCTTCTCCTAATTTCAATTCCTTTCATTTTCTGGTAGAGACAAAGGAGACACGTTTTATCCACGAACCCAAAACGCCGGCGCCGGGTCATAGACTGGGGAAGGCAGCCTTCCCTTGGTGTTTAATCGTTGCAGGGACGCCTCTCTGATTACTCACCCACGTTTCAGAGGTGTCTGACCACGCTGCAGGGACGCCTCCCTTGGTTCTTCACCCTTAGTGGCAAGCCCCGCTTTTCTGGGGGAGGGGAAAGCACCTCGACCCCCTTCTCTCCCTGTCTCTACCCCTTCTCTGCTTTTCTGGGGGAGGGACAAGCATCCCAACCCCTTCCCTCCCTGTTTCTACCCCTTCTCTGCTTTTCTGGGGAAGGGGCAAGAACCCCGACCTCTTAATTTTGCACCCCAGTCCATTACTTCCACTCCCCGACCCCTTTCCTGCTTTTCTGGAGGGCAGAACAAGTAGTATAATGTTATATAGGGTAGCATAGAATAGAAGAAACAGTGTGACATTATGTAGTATAGTATACAATAGGACAAATAGTATTACATGGTCTAGAATAGAACAAGTGGGATAGTATTGTAGAGTATACAGTTGAACTAAGGACGTAGTATTGCATAGCATAATACAGTCTAGATTAGAACACACAGCATAGTATTAATATTCCGTAGTGTGGTGTGGAATAGTAGAGTCGCATGGCACAGAACAGAGAGGATAGTGTTCTGTAGCACTGATGCAGGAGTTTTGCTATTTAGCTCAGCTGGGTCCAGGTTCTTGTCTCGTGACCAGGAAGAAAC
>NW_022303967.1:0-1394 GCF_002776525.5 Piliocolobus tephrosceles | reverse complement strand
GAATAGAACAAGTGGGATAGTATTGTAGAGTATACAGTTGAACTAATGACGTAGTACTGAATAGCATAATACAGTCTAGATTAGAACACACAGCATAGTATTAATATTCCGTAGTGTGGTGTGGAATAGTAGAGTCGCTTGGCACAGAACAGAGAGGATAGTGTTCTGTAGCACTGATGCAGGAGTTTTGCTATTTAGCTCAGCTGGGTCCAGGTTCTTGTCTCGTGACCAGGAAGAAACAGGCACAGGGACATCGAAGAGTGAGTGCAGTGGAACTTATTAAGCTAAAAGTTAAGCTCTCAGCGAAAAGAGGGGTCCTGAGAGCAGGTTGCTGGTCGCCCCCTTCCCAGTTGACTACAAGGGCTTTTATATGGAAGCTGATGGGGCTGGGCTTCCTGTGTAAGGAGTAAATTTCTGGTGGTCCCACCCCATTCCCCCGTGTGCATGGGGACCCTTAGTCTGCTATGAGCATGTTTAGGCGAGCCCCCAGTGCAAGTCCCCCTATCTGCACAAAACATGGGCTGGAGGCTCTCTGGGACCCTTCCCTTACTGTCTGCTTAAAGCAAGCTGGCTAACCCCTTTCCGTATAGAAGAAAATAGAATAGAATAGAACAGATAGTACAATATTTTATAGCATAGAATGAAGCTGTAGTATTCTATCGTAGAGAATGGAATAGTATAGAATAGAACAAACAGATCGTACTAGTGTAGCATAGAATAGTGGCCTCACGCAGCACGGAGCAGTGTTGTGCTCCCTGTGTACAGAGTGTAACCAGCAGGAGAGCGTTCTTCAGTGGGGCGTCACTGGCCCTTCATATTTCTTTGGTTCTGCGGAAATGAGGAGAGGGAGTTAAGAGAGGGGGAGGAGGTTGGCTTTCTTACTTTTAAGGCGCTCATTACTTCTTGGGGATCATTTGATGGTCCCCTTTGGTAGTATTCTGTGAAGCAGTCTCTGTACTCTGTGTAGGGTGATATGTGGAGAAGTCTGTGGACTCCGTGTAGGGTGAAATGTGGAGCAGTCTGTGGACTCTGTAGGTTGAAATGTGGAGAAGTCTGTGGACTCTGTAGGTTGAAATGTGGAGAAGTCTGTGGACTCTGTAGGGTGAAATGTGGAGCAGTCGGTGGACTCTGTAGGGTGAAATGTGGAGCAGTCTGTGGACTCTGTGTAGGGTGAAATATGAAGCAGTTGAGAAAGGATGAAGTCAGAAGTAGCTCAGCAGAGATGCACCAACTCTTGCCTGGGAGACTGTGGAGCAGTCTGTGGACTCTGTGTAGGGTGAAATGAGGTGTTTTATGTAAATAGTTGTCTCATGCCTGGCACATGGCAGAGCCTCCGTGGATCTTGCCGTCAGGACCCCTCTGATAACTTCTCTACAGTGCCCTCCACACTATAA
>NW_022303966.1:0-3581 GCF_002776525.5 Piliocolobus tephrosceles | reverse complement strand
TTGGGTGAATTTGCACCCTCAGGTTCTACGTTTTGATATGTGGAATGACGCTATTAATTTATGCTTTATATGAACATTGAATATTTTAGGTAGTTTGTTTTATTCATTTTTTTAACCCAAAACTTAACAAGCCAACAAAAATAACCAAAAAAATGGAAACAAAAATTAAAACTAACAATAATAAGGGAAAAAATCTTCTATTGTTCAGCTATTGTCCTATAATAAAGCATTGAAAAAGTCAGTAACATACAAGAGTATGGAAATATCATGCTAATAAGCCTCTGGTCAGCTGGAGCAGATCCATATAAGGCTGCAGGTCTGTGAACCAATGAGAATGGCTCTGCTTCATGCTTTTCTAGGACTAGTGGACTTCCTGGAAATAGAGTAGGAAAGAAGATATATAGAATACAACCTGATTGATGATTTGAGCGATACACCAGACACGCAAATTATATTGCCTTTAAAATATTTGAGAAAGTTGAAATTATACAAACTATTTTCATTATTTTATTTAAAAATATTGATTTAGTCTTTGTATATCATGTGCCAAACATTGTGGTAAATCCTAGAGATGCAAAGTTGAGCAAAGAAGACATATTGTCTTCCTCTAGGAAGCTCACATTATGATGTATCCAAGAATGGATGTTCAAGCTACAATCCCAGATTCTCATTTGGCAAATCTTTTTCACGTGGCTATGTTTCAACTTGGGTAAATGTACATAAGAAAAGTTTTACTTATTTTTTTAAAAAATTGTCCCTTTTATAAAAATGTTTTAGTCTTTAATTTTAATTCAATTTTACAATATTATAAAGCCTGAAATTAATGTTTTTTGAGGCAAAGTTTTGCTCTTGTTGCCCAGGCTGGAGTGCACTGGTGCAATGTCGGCTCACTGCAACCTCCGTCTCTTGGGTTCAAGTGATTCTCCTGCCTCAGCCTCCCGAGTAGGTGGAATTACAGGTGCCCACCACCACATCTGGCTATTTTTTTATATTTTAGTAGAGATGGGGTTTCACCATATTGGCCAGGCTGGTCTCGAACTTCTGACCTCATGTGATCCGCCCATCTCAGCCTCCCAAAATGCTAGGATTACAGGCGTGAGACACTGTGCCCAGCCTAAAATTCATTGTAATCCATGGCTCATTTGTTGTGTAACTTTGAAAACTTATTTTGTCCAGTATTCTCTCGCCAGTATTCTCATATATAATATAAAATAAATATGAATGATAATCTTGATTCTCCTGGATCAAAGTATTCTCATTTCTCATGGGCACCATTCACTTATTAATCTTTTACATTTTAATCCTTAAAGAACCTGTTAAACCTCTGCTCTTAAGCTCACTTCTTGTGTGTCCATGTCCTTGAT
Source organism: Piliocolobus tephrosceles (assembly GCF_002776525.5). Lineage (NCBI taxonomy): Eukaryota > Metazoa > Chordata > Mammalia > Primates > Cercopithecidae > Piliocolobus > Piliocolobus tephrosceles. The sequence goes on along the minus strand of NW_022303966.1, from coordinate 2,217 downwards.
TTCCTTGTCATGAGAAAATGGACCTCGGATATCATCCCAGACAACAAGGCTGCTTTAGAAGGGATCCAGTTTCAACTTCTGCATATGGCTAACCAGTAATCCCTGCACCATTCATTGATTAGGGAGTTATTTCCCTATTGCTTTATTTGTCAACTTTGTCAAACGACAGATAGTTGTAGGTGTATGACTTCATTTCTGGGTTCTCTAAACTGTTCTGTTAATCTGTGTGTCTACGTGTGTACCACTACCATGATGTTTTGGTTACTGTAGCTCTATAGTATAGTTTGAATTCAGGTAGTGTGGTGCCTCTAGCTTTGTTCGTTTGGCTTAGGGTTGCCTTGTATATTCAGGCTCTTTTTAGGCTTCATACAAATTTTAAAGTAGGGTTTCATTTTGTTTTTTACTTCTGTGAAAAATGCCATTGGTAGTTTGATAGGATAGCGTTCAATCTCTAAATTGCTTTCGGCAGTATGGCCATTTCCAAAAAACGGATTCTTCCTATCCATGAGTATGTAATATTTTCCCATTTGTTTGTGTCATCTCTGATTTATTTGAGTGTTTGGTAATTTTCATTGTAGAGATCTTTCACCTCCCTGGTTAGCTAGATTCCTAGGTAATTTATTCTTTCTGTGGCTATTGTGAATGAGATTGCATTCTGGATTTGGCTCTCATCTTGGATGTTATTGGCATATATAAATGCTACCGATTTTTATACAGTGATTTTGTATCCTTATACTTTGCTGAAGTTGTTTATCAGATTTAGGAGGTTTTAGGCAGTGACTATGGTGTTTTCTAGGTACAGAATGATATAATCTATATACAGAGATAGTTTGACTTAATCTCTTTCTATTTGGATGCCTTGTATATCTTCCTATTGCCTGATTTCTCTGGCTGGGATTTCCATTACTAAGCTATATAGGAGTGGTGGCATTGGGCATCCTTGTCTCATTCTGGTACTCAACGCTTCTAGCTTCTCCATGTTCAGTATGATGTTGCCTGTGTGTTGGTCATAGATGACTGTTATTACTTTGAGGTATGTTCTTTAAAAGCCCGGTTTGTTGAAGGTTTTTAATTGAAGCGATGTTGGATTACATCAAAAGTCTTTTCTGCATTTATTGAGAGGATCATATAGCTTTTTAAAATTATTTTTATGTGATGAATCACATTTATTAATTTTCATATGTTGAACCATCCTTTCATCCCAGGGATAAAGCCTACATTATAGTGGAGGATTAGCTTTTTGATGTGGTGCTGGATTTGGCTTGCAAGCATTTTGTTTAGGATTTTTGTGTCTATGTTCATCAAGAATATTGCCAGAAGTTTTAAGTTTTTTTTTTTTTTTTTGCTGTGTCTCTGCCAGGTTTTGGTATCAGAATGATGCTGGCCACATAGAATGAGTGAGGGAGAAGTACCTCCTCCTGAATTATTTGGAATAGTTTCAGTAGGAATGATATCAGCTCTTCCTTATACATTTGGAAGAATTTGTCTGTGAATGCATCTGGTCCTGGTCTTTTTTCTGGTTGGTAGGGTTTTTACTACTAATTCACTTTTGGAACTCATTATTTTTCTCTTCAGGGATTTAATTTTTTCCTGGCTCAATTTTGGGAGACTGTATGTTTCCAGGAATTTATTCATTTCCTCTAGGTTTTCTAGTTCGTGGGCATACAGTTTTTTTCTAATAATGTCTGAGGGTTTTTCATATTTCTGTGGGATCAGTTGTAAAGTTCCTTTTGTCATTTATTATTGCATGTATGTCTTTTGTTTTTTTTAGTCTAACTAGAAGTCTATCCATCTTATTTATTCTTTCAAATAACCAATTAATAAGTGTGTTAATCTTTTGCATGGTTTTTCACCTCCCAATTTTATTCTGTCCAACTCTGTTTTGCATTATCTCTTATTTCCTGCTAGCTTTGGGGTTGGTTTACTTTTATTTCTCTAGTTCCCCTAGTTGTGATAATGGGTTTTTAATTTGAGATGTTTAACTTTTTGATGTGAGTGTTTTACACTGTAAACTTTCTTCTTATCAATGTTTTTGCTGTGTCCCAGAAATTCTCATATTTTATATCCTCGTTCTCCTTAGCTTCAAAGGATTTTTTGTTTTCTCTCTCAATTTCATTGCTTACCCAAGTGATTCAGTAAGAAGGTTGTTTAATTTTCATGTAATTGTATGGTTTTGAGTGATTTTTGTTAGTATTAATTTCTACTTGTATTACACTG
>NW_022303964.1:0-7459 GCF_002776525.5 Piliocolobus tephrosceles | reverse complement strand
CACCAGTATGAATTTGAACTCCTTTTAGATTTAAACTTGATCTTCCTAAGATTAGTCCTACAGTCCCCTCAGGCAATGGGCCATATACCCCTGTGGGGATTTTTTGTGGATGCTCCCCTGGAAGCAGAGAGACTGCTTGTATAGTACATAAATCTACTGCTCCACTGCCACTTGTGGCGGGGGATAATTGCTGTATTGTGATAAGTGGCTTATTCCCCGAGACACTTGCGACAGTGGGGATTGTTGTTCCTGAAAACCCTGAGGAACAAAAGGTTGAATTTGGAATGCCCCAGTTTGTTGCGGGGCTTGAGGCTGGCCCCTTCTCTCGTTTCCCGACAGTGGTTGTCTATTTTTATCAAATTTAGAACGACATTGAATACTCCAATGTTTTCCCTTTTTACATCTTGGACATAGGCCAGTTGGCCCTTTATCTGTTGTTGTAGTAACTTGAGTAGTTACATTTTGTTTATTTGAGAAAAGGCAATTCTTTTATAGATGACCAATTTGACCACAATTATAACATTTTCCCCCAAATGTTTTCACTTGTCCTCCTAAAGCAACTCCTGTGATTGCTTGAGCCATATGCATAGCTTTGTGCATAGCTCCTCCAATTCCATCGCAGGCTTTAACGTACTCTGAGATTACATCTGATGCTGCGGGAACCCTTCCTTTTAACGGCTTAATGGCTGATTGACAATCAGGATTGGCATTTTCATATGCCATCAACTCCACTATGACTTTACGGGCATTTTCATCGGTAATTGACTTTTGAGCAGCATCTGGAAGTCTTGTTATGAAATCTGGGTAGGGCACTTTAGAGCCTTGTCTTACTGTATTAAAGGAAGGGCAGGCAGTTCCTGGATATTGGATTTACTCCCAGGCCCTAAGGCAGATAGCCCTGATTTGCTCAATGGCCTCATTTGGCATTATTGCTTGTTGGTCAACAGTGCTCCAATTTTGACCTATTCCTAATAGTTGATCTGCATCTATGTTAATTGGAGGATTGGCAGTCCTATTTCTTCGGACCTGTACTTGTGCCCCATCAATCCACCAAGTCTTAAATTGTAAAAATTGAGAGGGTGAGAGTGAGGATTTTGCCAGAATCTCCCAATCATACAGAATGAGTCTATGCCCATGAGCAATGGAATCTAATTATGTTCTCATGTAAGGAGAATTGGGTCCATACTGTTTTACTCCTTCTTTCATTTCTTTTAGCATTTTTATAGAAAAGGACTGATATCTGGCTTCTGCTATGGGAGGCTCTCCCTCTTGAGCCCCTTTTCCAGGTGGTCTTGCTTCTAATATTACTGGGAATTGCCACGCCTCAATATCTCCCTGTTTTCTTGCCTCATCAATAATTTTATGTATTGCACTACCCTGTGTACTAGGCGGTGCTGTAGGATTAAGTCTCATGGTGGGCGGCTGAGGATATGGCGCCCTGCCCTGTGGCACTGGAAGTGTTTCTGGCTGTGCATACAGATTTTCTGGGGGCTGCCGATACTGCAGTACAGCTGGCGGCCAGTATTGATAGGCTACTGGCGGTTGGATCTTACTTTCTACCTGCTGATATTGTGGACATTGTATTTGGATTGGCATTGCCGTGACAGAGACTCTATCTGTCTCTATTTGATCTCTTTTTGGAGTTTGTACTTGTTTAACCTGCATTTGAGGTTCTAAGGTTGCAGGCATCTGAGCTGCTGTAAGAGGTTTTGGCCATCGTGGTTTAGACTCTGATGGCTCTGCTAATGCTGGATCTTTTTCCTCTAATTTTAACGTTTCAGGATATATTACCTCCTGTAATTGATTATTGTCAACATTTTGCGTTGACTGAGCCATTACCGGCTCTGCTACACATTTACAGTGTGAACTTTCTTTTCCTTTCCGGGATTCTATCCCTGCCTCTTTTTCACAATCTACTGCACAGCTTTTAGGGACATCGGAAACTGGAACACTATCTTCTTCTGTTTGCAATGGTTCTAAAGCTACTTTAATAATGACCCAGTCATTCCATACTGTAGGTGGGATGATTTTACCATCCCTACTTGCTTGTTTTAATTCTTTGCCAATTTTTTCCCAATCTTTTAGATCTAAAGTTCCCTGTTCTGGAAACCATGGACAAAACTGTTCTATTGTTTGAAAGAGCATATTTAGATTTTTGGTAGACACTTTAACTCCCCCTCTTTTTAAGAGAATTTTTATAAAGCTGCGATAAGAGGCTTATCTACTTTTAGTTTGCCCCATTGTTACCCTAGGTTCTTCCGAGCACACAAGCTTACTGCAAGGCTGACTGTAGACGTACTTGGGGGTCTCTCGTTGACTTGTCCTCAATGACCATGCTACAGCATACCTTCACCTCAGGAAAAGCTTCCACGTTGGGCACCAGATGAAGGGGTGGCCTGCCCCTCCACACCTGTGGGTGCGTCTCGTTAGGTGGGACGAGAGACTTGAGAAAAGAAAATAATACACAGAGACAAAGTATAGAGAAAGAAAAGCGGGATCCAGGGGACCGGCGCTCAGCTTACAGAGGACCCACGCCGGCAACGGCCTCTGAGTTCCCTTAGTATTTAATGAGAATTATCTTTACCATTAAAAGGATAAGGGAGCGGCTGGACAATAGGATTATTGTAGGGAGGAGATCGGCAGTAAGACATATGAAAAAATCCTTGTAACATGAATAAGTTTAAAGGAAAATGCTGTGCCTTGAGATGTATATATGACATCTCCATAAACCTTTTAGCAGTATTGCTCCAGCAAGCCCAAACTTATTCCAGCAAGTCCCACCTTATTCCTAAAGGCGTTTTCTCCTTACTCAGTAAACAAGGCACACAATGGGTATTACCCGGAGATGTTCCAATCCCAGGGAGGGGCAGGATTTTTAACCATCAAGCTTCTTTCAGGTACTTGTTTAACAAAGACACATCATGCACAGCCCAATATCCTTTTAACCTTAAATCACCTTCGCACATGTCTCTTGCAAGGACAAAGTTGGGGGTAGGGTCACAGATTAACAGCATTTCAAATACAGAACTAAATGGAGTCTCTTATGTCTACTTCCTTCTATATAGACACAGTGACAGGCTGATCTCTCTTTTTCCCACATTTCCCCCTTTTCTTTTCAACAAAACCACTACTGTCATCATGACACTGAGATTACATACTTCACAAAGTAACAGAATATCACAAAGTAAGTGGAGACTGGACGAGATCACAGGATGGTGTTGAAATTAAAATTAAAATTGTGAATGAAATCTTGGGCACGCATAGTCATTGATAACATCTTATCAGGAAATAGGGTTTGAGAGCAGACAACCTGACTGACCAAAATTTATTAGGTGGGAATTTCTTCCTCCTAATAAGCCTGGGAGCACTACAGGAGGCCGGGACTTATTTCATCCCTTCGGTTTCAACTGTAAAAGGCGGCACGCCTCCAAGGGGGTCGTTTATAGGCCTACCCTTAGAGTGCATTCTCTCTCTCAGGGATATTCCTTGCTGAGAAAAAGAATTCAGCGATATCTCTCCTATTTGTGTGCAAAAGGAGAAAAGATATGGCTCTGTTCGTCCGGCTCACCGGCGACCAGTTCAAGGTTACCTCCCTTGTTTCCTGAACATCGCTGTTATCCTGTTCTTTTTAAGATGCCCAGATTTCGTATTGTTTAAACACACGTGCTCCACAAACAATTTGTGCAGTTAAGGCAATCATCACAGGGTCCTGAGGTGACATATATCCTCCTCACCTTACAAAGAAAATGATGGGATTAAGAGATGAAAGTAAAGACATAAGAAATTACAAAAGTATAAATTTTGAAGAACTAATAAAATGTCCATGAAATCTTCATATTTTATGTTTTTCTGCTGTGGCTTCAGCCAGTCCCTCCGTGGAGGCGCTTTTCTTTGCATCTCCGATGGGATCATTGTAGAACTTCAAATATCTAGTGGGTATCCAAATAGGAAGCTGATTTTCTCCTGGTGAAACACAAGCAAAACCTCTTCCCCAGGTTATCACCTTCCCTATTCCCCATGTCCTATTTTTGTTGTCTTTCCACCAAATCAGTTTTCCTTCATGTGGGCTGTTCTTTTTACCAGTAAGATGTTGTTCTGCAGAAGTAGTAGTCTGATTTCTATAAATGTTTACAAAATTTAAAGTATAGAGTGCTAGATTAAGCTGCATCTGAGGAGAGGCACACTCCTTATTGTCTCCCCCTATGTTTGTTTAACTAACTGAGTTTTGAGTGTTCTATTAGTTCTTTCAACTGTGGCCTGTCCTTGGGAATTATAAGGAATTCCTCTTGTATGTGTAGTATTCCACTGATTTAAGAATTTTTGGAAAGCTTTGCTACAATAACCTGGTCCATTGTCAGTTTTAATTTTTTCTGGGACTCCCATCACAGCAAAACAAGATAATAAATGTTTTTTAACATGGGAAGTACTTTCTCCTGTCTGGCATGTTGCCCATATGAAATGTGAATAAGTATCAACTGTTACATGAACATATCACAATTTTCCAAATGAAGGTACATGAGTAACATCCATTTGCCATAATGCATTAGGACACAGACCTCTGGGATAAACTCCTACCTCTTGAGTGGGCAGGTGTAGTACTTGACACTGGGTACAATGTTGTACAATATATTTTGCCTGTTTCCATGTGACATCAAATTTGTTTCTTCCGTGTTTTATTTTTTTTTTTTGAGACGGAGTCTCGCTCTGTCACCCAGGCTGGAGTACAGTGGCCGGATCTCAGCTCACTGCAAGCTCCGTCTCCCGGGTTCACGCCATTCTCCTGCCTCAGCCTCCCGAGTAGCTGGGACTGCAGGCGCCCGCCATCTCGCCCGGCTAGTTTTTTGTATTTTAGTAGAGACGGGGTTTCACCGTGTTAGCCAGGATAGTCTCGATCTCCTGACCTCGTGATCCGCCCGTCTCGGCCTCCCAAAGTGCTGGGATTACAGGCTTGAGCCACCGTGCCCGGCATCAAATTTGTTTCTTAACCCTGCTGCATTTACATGAGTCAAAGCATGAAGTTCTTGTGCTTTTATGAATGCAGAGGATACCAGTAAGTCAGCTTTTTCATTTGCTTTAGTTAAAGGTCCTGATAAATTAGTGTGTGCTCGAATATGAGTAATATAAAATGGGAAATTCCTCTTTCTTACAATTTGTTGTAACTAACTGAACAGCTGGTTTAACTGATCATCCATGCTATATTTAATTAGAGCTGTCTCAACATCTCTTGTAGCCTGTACTATATATGCAGAATCTGATATAATATTAACAGGTTGATTAAAATCTTTTAACACTGTAATGACTGCAACCAACTCTGCCCTTTGAGCTGATTGATATTGAGTTTTGATTACTCGCTCTTTTGGCCCTGTGTAAGCCGCTTTTCCATTGCTGGAACCATCAGTAAATACTGTCAGAGCATTTTCTAAAGGTTCATGTCTGGTAATTTTAGGTAAAATCCAAGTAGTCAGTTTTAAAAACTGGAAGATTTTTGTTTTTGGGTAATGATTATGAATAATTCCCACAAAATCAGCAAGGCCAATTTGCCATGCACCAAAATTGATAAAGGCTTGTTTAACTTGTTCCTTGGTTAAAGGAACAACTATTGTGTCTGGGTCATTACCACACAATTTTATTATTCGTAATCTTGGCTGACCAATTAATGTAGCTATTTGATCCAAGTACAATGTAAAAGTTTTAATTGTACTGTGAGGAAGGATTTACCACTCCACAAGATCCGAATTTTGAACAATGATGCCTGTTGGAGAATGTGCAGTGGCAAAAATCAAAAGTTGGAGTGGGGCTAAAGAATTTATTCTACTTATTTGCGCTGACTGAATTTTTTCTTCCAGTAATTTAATTTCTTTTGTTGCCTCTGGGGTCAATGTTCTCCTACTATTTAAGTCTGGATCTCCTCTTAGGATAGAGAACAAAATTGACATGGCCTAAGTAGGAATGCCTAGAGTTGGCCGAATCCAATTAATATCGTCTAACAATTATTGAAAATCATTTAATGTTTTTAATGTATCTTTTCTTATTTCTATTTTTTGTGGCTTAATTTTTCTATTTTCTATTTGCATCCCTAAATAGTCAAAAGGATCAGAGGTTTGGATCTTATCAAATGCAAATGTTAGTCCTGCGTTGGCAACCTCTGCTTGCAGAAAGGTGTTACAGTCAATTAATCTGTCTCTTGTTTCTGCACCACATAAAATATCATCGATATAGTGAATGATATAACAATCTGAAAATTTGTCTCTAACTGGTTGAAGGACTTGACCTACGAAAGTTTGACAAATAGTTGGACTATTAAGCATTCCCTGAGGTAAAGCTTTCCACTGAAACCTGGTGGCTTGTTCTTTATTATTTATAGCTGGTATAGTAATGGCAAATTTTTTACAATCTTGCTCTGCCAGAGGAATGGTAAAAAAGCAATCCTTAAGATCAATTATAATTCAAGGCCAGTTTTTGGGATCATGGCCGGAGAGGGCAATCCAGGTTGGAGAGGTCCCATGGGTTGAATTACAGCGTTTACGGCTCTTAAGTCCATTAACATACGCCATTTGCCTGATTTTTTCTGAATTACAAATACAGGAGAATTCCAGGATGAGAATGAAGGCTCAATGTGTCCCTTTTCTAATTGTTCCTTTGATAATAAGTGTAAAGCCTCCAGTTTTTGCTTTGGTAGCGGCCACTGTTTTACCCATACCGGTTTTTCTGTTTTCCAAGTTAATGGAATCGTTTTAGGAGGCTCTACAGTGGCTGCCCCTAAAAAGGATACTCTATTCCTTTTCTTTCTTGATTTTTCTCAGTCTCAATTGGGACTTTAATGCCATTTTCATTTTTTCCTAATGCCTTTCCTGGTATATATCCCATCTTATTCATGATTTTTTGACTCATGGGGCTGTATAATGGAGCGGGCATAATGATTTCTGCACCCCATTGTTGTAACAAATCTCAACCCCATAGATTAACAGGAATTGAAGTAATCATTGGCTGAACAGTACTCTCTTGATTATCTGGCCCTAAACAATGTAAAATCATTGTACTTTCATACACTTCTGAAGCTGTGCTTACCCCGACAAGTCTTGTAACAGCCTTTTGTTTAGGCCAATTTTTTGGCCACTGATTTAAAGCAATGACAGAGATATCTGCTCCTGTGTCTACCAACCCTTCAAACTGTTTTCCTTGAATAATGGCCTTACACACAGGTCTGCTTTCAGAGACCAGACTTGCCCAATATGCAGCCTTTCCTGCCAGATGAGTGCTTCTGAACCCTCCTGTTCTTTTTATTTAACTGCTTCCAACTTTAATATAAGGTAGGAGTAATAATTGAGCAATCCTGTCTCCTGGACTCGCACTCCAAGGAATTGAGGAACTAATAACCAATTGAATTTCGCCTTCATAGTCTGAATCAACCACACCAGTATGAATTTGAACTCCTTTTAGATTTAAACTTGATCTTCCT
>NW_022303963.1:0-1181 GCF_002776525.5 Piliocolobus tephrosceles | reverse complement strand
TCTTTGTATGTTTTTCTTCAAACATAGTGACATAAAATTCACCCTCAATAAATTATTTCCAAATTGAAAGCAAACGTTGTGAAGAATTGAGATGTCATGGGGTTGGCACTACAGGTAGAAATGGACTTGCTTCACTTTTTCTTTAATTTGGGACATGTACTTTTTTTTCTCTTTATAGCAGTGTAATGCCTAAGGAGATTACTGTTTCTTCCTCTTTCCAAGTTTATATTAGTGTTCTAAATAAACAAAGACAGTCACTCTTTCTGTGCACGTCTGGGTATTTGTCTGGGCTTTGTAGTCATTTTCTCTCTGCCAGTCATAAAGTGATGTCTTTACATAAAAATCTTGCCTCAATTTCTTCTTTCATTTTAGCTTCTGTCTTGAATTTTAACCCTTTTAGTTGCCAGGAAGGTTATACGGTTACAGATAGTTCCTGCTATGGATTGATTTTTGTGTACATAGTTATATTATCTGAGTATTGTTGAGAAAGTCTTCTAAAGCAAAAATAGTCTTACAAAAACAGCAGGAAATACAGAAAGTTGTCATCATTTGGAAAAATCTCCCAGTACTTTTATTAACATGTAAGATGTAATGCATAAAAAGACAGAATGAAAATTGATTCATAATATATCTTGAATATACATCTAAGAGTTTCATGTCTATCCCTATAAAGGAACATCATTGTGAAAGTAAGTATTTAGTAAAATCAGATCTGTAATTTCTTGCATGTTGGATTTGCATGGCACAGCTGGAAGTAGAGATTAGAGAAAACTCACATAGCTCATGGTTACAGTCATAAGAAGTTGACCAAGGCATTCCTGGATTGGACCATCTCATGTGAAGACTTTACTTGACATACATAAAATATGATGTAAACAGTGTTTTAGCCTAAAATATTCAGTACTCAACAGGACATTCCTAATTATAGCTTCTTGATAACCAATGAGCAAGTTATTATATTTGTATATTCAAAATGACTTTGAATGTCTTCTGTCTCTATTCAATGGGAATGATTTAAGCTATCATTCTTATAACTTCAGAGTCCAATAAAAGAACCTAATCAGGCAAGTATTTCCCCAGATTGAATTAGACTTTCCATAGATTTTTGAGAGCCTGCTGTTTCCTCTTGAAACACTTGATGGCTTTTGTGTGCGGCTTCTTCCCAGAATAATTTACATCAT
>NW_022303962.1:0-1346 GCF_002776525.5 Piliocolobus tephrosceles | reverse complement strand
GAAAACTCAGGCTTCAGGTGCACATCAGGCTCCAAGTGGACACGTAGGCCCCAGGTTGATACCAAGATTTCAGGTGGACTCTGGGTCCCAGAAAAACACCCCGCCCTAGGTGGACATCTGAACCTGAGTAGACATCAGGCCCCAGATGGACATCTGGCCCCAGGTAGATTCCTAGGCCCCAGGTGAATACTCAGTCTACAGCCCTAGGGGAATTCAGTCTTAGGTGACTAAGGACTGGTGTTTCTCTGGGGCCTCATGTATACCTGGACCCTGGGACTGCACGTGGAGCCAGATGTCTATAAAGGGCCTGAGTGTCCACTGGGGCCTGAGGTTCACCAGGAGCACAGACACCCACCTAGGACCTGGTGTCCACCTAAAACCTGGTGTTCAACTAGGGCCTGGGTGACCACCTGGGATCTGATGTTCAGCTGAGGCCCAGAGTTCAGCTGGTGCCTGTGTGTCATCCTGATACATGATGCACATGAGAGGACTAGGTGTCCACCTGAGGACTGGTGTTCATGTGGAACTGATGTTCAGCTGTGGCTTGATGACCAACTGGGTCCTGATGTCCTCCTGGCACCTGCTGTCCACCTGGGACTGCATGCTTACCTAGGGCCCGGTGTTCCCCTGGGGCCTGGTGTGCACCTGAGACCTGGGGTCCACTTGGGGCCTGATGTACACTTGCACCTAGTATCCACTTGGGGCCTCATATCCATCTGGAACATCATGTCCACTTGGGACCTTGTCATTACCTAGGGACTGGCTGTCCTCGTGGTGCTTGAGTGTCCTCCAGGGGCCTGTAGTTCTCCTGGGGCCTGGGTGTACATCTCTGGCCTGATGTCTACCTTGGGATGGATGTCCACCTGGGGACAGATGTTCACTTGTGGCCTGAGTGTCCACCTGGTGTCTAATGTCTACCTGGGGCCTGGTGTTTCTCTGAGGCCTTATATCCATCTGGGGCTTTGACATCCATTTGAGGCCTGATGTCTACCTAAGACCTGGTGTTTAATTGGTGTTTTCCTGGAGCCTCATGTTCGTCTGGAGCCTGAGGTTCACCTATGCCTGTTGTCTACCTGAGGCCTATGTGTCAACCTGGGGCCTGATGACCACCTTGAGTTGAGTGTTCACCTGGGGCCTGATGTCTGCCTGGAGTCTGGGTGTCCACATAGGGCCTGATGTTGGCTTGGGACTGAAGTATTTACCTAGAGCCTGGGTTTCTACTTAGAGCCTGACTTCTACCCGGTTCATTGTGTCAACCTGGGGCCTGATGTCCACTTAGGGCCTAGGTAAGCTCCTTATGACTAAAGTCCACATGGGGGCTGAAACCCTCCCAGACCTTGTGTTAC
>NW_022303961.1:13083-17181 GCF_002776525.5 Piliocolobus tephrosceles | reverse complement strand
TACTTCTATTTTTTTGAGAAACATGTAAATTATTTTCCATAGCAATTACATCATTTTATGTTCCCAAGAACAAAGCACAAAAGTTTTAATTTCTCCACATCTTCACCAACACCTGTTGTTTTCTCTTGTTAATAACAGCCAATCTATTTTGTGTGGGGAGGCATCTCACTGAAGTTTAGATTTGCATTTCCCAAATGACTAGTGAGGTTGAGCATCTTTTCATGTGCTTATTAGCCATCTGCATATCTTCTTTGGAGCAATGAACTATTCAAGTCCTTCTTTTTGTATTGGCTTGTTTGGTTTATGTTGTTGAGTTGTAGGACTTCGTTGTATATTCTGGAAATTAACCTCCTATTAGATAAGTGATTTGTAAATTCTTTTTTTCCTATTTAGCAGGTTGTCTTTTCATTCACTTAATAGTGCTATTCCATGCACAGAAATTATTAATGGTGATGAAGCCAAATTTATATTTTGTTTTGTTGCCAGTGCTTTTGTTTCTTCATTTTTAACAACCCAACAGCTTTGGTTTCATTAATTTTTTTCAGTTATTTTTGTTTTACAAGAGGAAAATTTTATTAATTTCTGTTATTTATTACTTCCTTTCTCTTGCTAGCTTTGAGTTTTATTTGTTCTCCCTTTACTAGTTTCTTGAGGGTGGAAGCTTAGAATACTGTTTTGAGAATATTTTTATTTTCTCAATGTAAGTATGTAATGCCATAAATTTTTCTCTGAGCATTGCTTTTCACTGCATTCACAAATTTTGATATGGTTCATTTTCATTCCACTTAATTTCCATTTGGACTTAATTTTCTGTTCATATGTTATTTATTTTTGTTTTAATTTTATTATGGTCTAAGAATTCTTGACAAAAATGTGTGTTCTACTATTTTGGGGTCAAGTGTTTAACAAATCTTAAATTAGGTTAAATTTCTATCATCCCACAAAGCTTAATATTATGCTCACTCAACACATACACTTCGAAATCACTTTTTATTTTATCACTGATGAATTTTGCTCTTCTAAAACTTCATATAAATGGAATAATTCAGTGTATTATCTAGTATCTTGCTTCTTTCCCTTAACATGTTTAGAGGTTCATCCATGTCATTATGCAAATCAGTATTAAGCATATAAATAGTATTTCATTACATGGTTGTATTTCTTTATCCATTCTTTAAAAAAAATTTATTTTAGCATTTTTTCGGATACCTAGTAGGTATATAATGGGGTACCTGAGATGTTTTAATATAGGCATGCAATGTTAAATAACCTCATTGTAAAGAATGGGATATCAATGCCCTCAAGCATTTGTCTTTTAAGTTATAAACAATCCAATTACATTTTTAGTTATTTTAAAATATACAATTAAGTTATTTTTGACTATAGTCACTATGAGGTGCTCTCAAATAGTAGGTCTTATTCATTCTTTATATGTTTTCTTTTTTAGTCATTAATCATCCTTACCTTCTACCCACAACCCTCACTATCCTTCCCAGTCTCTGGTAACCATGCTTCTACTTTTTATGTCCATGAGTTCAATTGATTTTATTTTTAGATTCTACTAATAAGTGAGAGTATGCAATGATTTTATTTCTGTCCCTGGCTTATTTTGCTTAACGTAATGATCCCCAGTTCCATCCATGTTATTGCAAATGACTGAATCTCATTCTTTTTTACAGCTGCATGGTACTCCACTGTGCATATGTATCACATTTTCTTTATCCATTCATCTGTTGATGGACATTTAGGTTTCTTCAAAATCTTAGCTATTGTAAACAGTGCTGCAACAAATGTAAGAGTGCAGATTATCTCTTTGATATACTGAGTTCCTTTCTTTTGCATATATACCCAGCAGTGAGATAGCTGGATCATATGGTAGCTCTATTTTTAGTTTTTTGAGGAACCTCCAAACTGCTCTCTACAGTGGTTGTGCTAATTGGATTCCCACCAAGGGTGTATGAGAGTTCCCTTTTCTCCACATCCCTGCCAGCATGTCCTATTACCTATCTTTTGGATATAAGCCATTTTAACTGGGGTGAGATGATATCTAGAGTTTTGATTTGCATTTATCTGATGATCAATGATGTTGAGCACCTTTTCATATGCCCATTTGCCATTTGCATGTCTTTTTTTGAAAAATATCTGTTCAAATGTTTGCTTATTTTAATGGATTATTAGATTTTTTTTCCTATAGAGTTGTTTGTGCTCCTTACATATACTGGTGATTACTCCCTTATCAGAGTGATAGTTTGCAATATTTTCTCCATCCTGCTCCACCCCTTTCTTCTGTTTGTCCATTCTTAAGTGCATGTGTATTAGAGTGTATCTTTTGGGGGTTTATGAATGAAAGTGTTATAAAACTATTATAGAAGTCTTTTTGTGACTTTTTTACAACTATTATAGAAGTCTTTTTATGACTTTTTTTACATCAGTTTTAAATTCACAACAAAATTGAAAGGACGTTATAGTGCATGGTGTCTACCTTTATCAACATGTGTCACCAGAGTGATACATTTGTTACATATGGTGACCCTACATTGGTACACCATTATCACTCAAAGTCCATAGTTTACATTAGAGTTCACATTCTATGGGTTTGGAAGAAAGTATGGTGACATGTATTCACCATTATAGTAACATGCAGTGTAGTTGTACTATCCTAAAAATTGGTGTTTCTCCTATTCCTCCCATCTTTCCCCTAGCTCCTGAAAACCACCGATCTTTCTGATTATCCCCACAGTTTTGCCTTTGCCAGGTCATACAGTTGGAATCCTAGACTATGTCGTCTTTTCAGAGTGGCTTTTTTCAGTTAGTAATATGCATTAAAGTTTCTTCCATGTCTTTTCATGGCTTGATAACTCAATAGTTTTTAACAACAAAAATTTTACTTTTTCTGGATGCACCAGAGTTTATTTTTCACTTACTGAAGGACAACATGGTTGCCTCCAAGATTTGGCAATTATGAATAAAGGTGCTGTAAATGTCCAGATGTAGTTTTTGTGTGATGGATTTTGGCCATTCTAGTAAATGTGTTGTGGTATCTCGTTGTTTTAATTTGCATTTTCATGATGACGTATGATGTGGAGCCTCTTTTCTTTTTCTTTTTTTTTTTTTTTTTTTGAGACGGAGTTTTGCTCTTGCTGCCCAGACTGGGGTGCAATGGCGTGATCTAGGCTAACCGCAATCTCTACCTCCCAGGTTCAAGCGATTCTCCTGCCTCAGCCTGCTGAGTAGCTGGGATTACAGGCATGCACCACCACACCTGGCTAATTTTGTATTTTTAGTAAAGATGGGGTTTCTCCATTTTGGTCAGGCTGGCCTCAAACTCCTGACCTCAGGTGGTCTGTCCGCCTTGGCCTCCCAAAGTGCTGGGATTACAGGCGTGAGCCCCTGTGCTCGGCCGGGCATCTTTTCTTATGCATGTTTTTCTTCTGCGTATCTCTTTGGTAACGAGTCTGTTAGTCTTTGGTTCAATTTTTAATCAGGTTGTTTATTATTGTTGAGATTTAAGAGTTCTTATTATGTGTGTTGACAAATATTTTCCTCACCGTTTGTGGATTTCCTTCCTGTGTTCTTGACATTATCTTTCACAGAGCAGCAGTTTTTACTTCTAATGAAGTTCATTAATTATTTCTTATTTCTTTCCTTGATTGTACCTTTAGTGTTGTATATACAAAGTCAGCACTGCACCCAATGTCATCTAAATTTCCTTCTGGCCGTTTTATCATTTTGCATTTTGCATAGTTACAACTATGATTTATTTTGAGTTAATTTTTGGAAGGTATAAGGTCTGTAAAAATATGTTCATAACAATGTGTATGTGTTATATACTAAGTATCACATGCAAATGTGTGTATACGCACCCCCCCAAACATTACATGGATGTCTAGTTTTCCCCACACCGTGTTTTGAGTAGATTATCATTTTTCTATTGGATTGCCTTTTCTCCTTTGAAAAGATCAGTTGACTCTATTTATGTAGATCTATTTTGAGGCCCTTTATTCTGCCCCATTGACCTATTTGTCTAATCTTTCATCAATAACACACAGTCTTTATTATTATAGCTTTATAGAAAGGGTCTTTATTATTATAGCTTTA
>NW_022303961.1:0-13073 GCF_002776525.5 Piliocolobus tephrosceles | reverse complement strand
TTTATTATTATAGCTTTATAGAAAGGGTCTTTATTATTATAGCTTTATAGAAAGTTTTAAAGCCAGGTAATGTCAGTCCTCTAATGTTGTTCTTTAGTATTTTGTTGGCAATTCTGGGTCTTCTGCCCTTCTATACAATGTTTGTCAATACTGACAGAATACCTTTCTGTGGTTTTGCCTGAGATTGCATTGAATCTGTAGATTAGATTGGGAAGAACTGACAACTTGACAGTATTGATTCTTCCTTATTAACGTGGAATAGTTCTCCATCTGTTTATTCCTTATTTGATTTCTTTCATTCAGTGTTATGGTTTTCCTTTTAGACATACATTATCTTTTCAGGTAAATTCCTAAGTATTTCATTTTTGTTAGGTGCTCATGTAAATGGTATTACGTTTTACATTTTTTAATTTCAAATTCAATTTGTTCATTGCCAGTATATATAAAAGCAATTAACTTTCTGCTATTAATTTAGTATTCTGAAACCTTGCTATAATCATATAATAGATCCAGAATATTTGTTACTTTGAATTTTATATATTGATGAGCAAGTCTTCTGCAAAAAAAAAAAAAAACAGTATTTTTATTTTTATTTCTGTGTTTCTAATCCATATATTTTACATTTTATTTTATTGTGTCCCTGCATTTCCTAGGACTTCCAGGAAAATGTCAAAAATCAGTGGTGAGAGGAAATATTCTTGACTTGTTCTTAGTGGAAAAGCTTCTAGTTTCTCACCATGAAGTGTGATGTTAGCTTTAAGCTCTTTGTAGTTATTTTTGATGAAGTTGTAGAATTTTCTTCTCTATTAAAAGTTTACCGAAAATTTTTGTTATAAGCAGGTTTTTGATTTTGTCAGATTTTTTTTGTATATCTACTTATGGCATCATGTAATTTTTCTATTTCAGCATGTTGATGGATTATATTAATTGATTTTCAAATATTGAATCAGCTTTGCATACCTCAGAAAAATCGTACTTGGCTGTGATATATCATTATGTTTGTACATTGTTATATTGAATTTGGTAATATTTCATTGAAAATGTTTGCATCTGTGTTAATAAGAGATATTGATATGTAGTTTTTTGGTACTGTCTTTGGGTGTTAAGATAATGATGGCTTCATAGACTGAGTTAAGAAGTTATTCTCCCTGTTTTTATGTTCAGAAAGAACTTATAGATAATTGGTTTAATCTCTTCCCAAATGTTTGGTAAAATTCACCAATGAAACTATATGGGCCTGGTGCTTTCTGCTTCAGGAGATTAATAATAATTTCTTTAATAGATATAGGTCTGTTCAAAGCATCTATTTTTTCTTGATTGAGCTTCAGAAGATTACGGCTTTCAAAGAATTGGTCTGTTTTATCTAGGTTATCAAATTTGTGGGCATAGGATTATTCATAATATTTCTTTATTATCCTTTTAAGATTCATAGAATCTGCAATAATATAACCTTTTATTTCTGATATGAGTAATTTCGATCTGCTCTCTTTTTACCTTAATAAGCATTATTGTAGGCTTTTTAATTTTTTGGTCTTTTCAAAGAAATAGCTTTAGATTTCATTGATTGCTCTCTATTTCTTATTTAATTTTATCAATTTTTGTTATCTTATTGCTTTTCTTCATTGTACCTTCACTTTCTCTTCTTTTTTTCTAAGGTGGAAGCTTAGGTGATTAATTTTAGATCGTTCTGGTTTTATAATATATACATTTAAATATGTTGTACAGTTTTCTTCAAGCACTTTTACTGCATCCCACACATTTTTTAAGTTGTTTTCATTTCCATATAATTAAAATTATTTTTACACATTTTTGAGATTTTCTTTGACCATGTATTATTTAGAACTTTGTTTTTTTAACTTTCACATATATTGGGATTTTCCTTTTTTTTTTTGTTATTGATTCTAGCTTAATTCCATTGTAATCTGATAGCAGATATTACATGATTTCTAATCTTAAATTTGGCAAGGTATATTTTTTCACTCAGAATGTGGTCACTTTTTGTATAAGTTCCATGTGAGCTTTAGAAGAATGTGTATTCTGCTCTTATTTTTTCATTTCAGGTGGAAAAGTTTGGCTATAGTGGGCTGGAGTTGTGTATTTTTTTTTTTTCCCAGTTCAGCTAGGCTCTGATAAAACACCAGCAGTTAATACGTTTTAAAAATAGAGTTTGTTGTTGTTGTTGATAGCATAACTTCTGAAGAAGAACAAAATGCTATGACATATTTCGAATGGTTCCTCTTCAGCCTCATCAGAATAACAGAACAATTTCCCTGTGATACTTACTGAGAACCTATTTGTGATTTTCAAGGTAAAACTCCCAAAATATAGGACTCCCATGACTGAAATTTTTAATTCCCAGACTTGTCCACAATGAGTGTCCAGAGATTTTTGAATTGTAGTTCAGGTTTTTCTACCCCAACACTTGTTCCCACAGTGCTTTCCACTACTGAGCCTGCTCCAGTAAGTCAGAACTTCCTGTATTTGCCTGTCTGTACAACTGGGGGAGGCAGCTTGCCCTGTGACCTCACTCTCCTGTGGATCTAAAAGAGTTGTTAATTTTAGTTTCTTCAGCCTTTCATTTGTTGTTTGGGTACAGTGGCAACTTACAAGCTCTTTACATGTGGAGTGAAAACAGAGAGTCTCTACAAAGCTTTTTAAGTGAGTAGTCTACCAGTATCTATTCTTTCAAAAAAAAAAAAAAAAAAAGACATAGGATTTGTTGATCTTATTGTTTTTCACATCTCCTTCAGGTAAGCTCTGATTTTGGTTATTTCTTTTCCTCTACTGGCACGGGGGTCGGTTTGCTCTCGTATCTCTAGTTCTTCTAGATGCAATATTAGATTGATAATTTGAGGTCTCTCTTACTTTTAGGTATAGGCATTTAGTGCTGTAATCTTTCCTCTTGTTTCATTTGTGTCCCAGAGATTCTGGTATGTTGTATCTTCGTTCTCATTAGTTTCAAAGAAAGAATTTCTTGATTTCTGCCTTAATTTTTTTGTTTATACAAATGTCATTCAGGAACAGCTTAATTTCCATGTAATTTATGGTTTTGAGCTCTTTTCTTAGTATTGATTTCTATTTTTATTGTGCTATAGTCCAAGAATGTGATTGGTAAAAATTTGTTGGTTTTTTTTTTTTTTTTAATTTGCTGAGAATTGTTTTATTGCTGATTGTGTGGTCAATTTTAGAGAATGTGCATGTGTAAATGAAAAGAATGTATATACTCTCTCGTTTTTCTGCGGCAACTTCTGTAGATGTCTGTTGGGGCCGTGTGATCAAGTGTTGTGTTTAAGTCTCAAATATCTGTGTTACTTTTCTACCTTGATGATATATCCAATATCAGTGAGTGTTGAATTTCACCAGTATGTTGTTATCTAAGTTTCTTTTCGGATGTTAAGGACTTGTTTTATAAATATTGGTGCCCCTGTGTCAGGTGCATTTTTAATTAAAATAGCTAGGTTTTATTGAATCAAACCCTTTGTCATTATGTAATGTTCTTCTTTTTATGTGTGTTTTTCTTAAATCATTGTACATTTAAAGTCAGTTTAGTATGAAATTAGATTAGCAATACCTGCTTTTTTCACTTTTCCATTTGATTTGGTATATATTTTTTTGTCACTTTATATTAAACCAATGGGTGTTCTTGCATTTGAGATGTGTCTGTTGAAGACAGCACACAGTGCATCTTGCTTCTTTATCAGGCTTGCCACTCTGTTCCTTTTAATTGGAGCATGTAGCTTATTTACATTCAAAGTTAATATTGATATGTGTGAATTTGATCTTGTCATTGAAATGTTAGCTGGTAATTATGCAGACTTGACTGTGTAGTTAGTTGCTTTATAATGTCAAAGTTCTATGCACTTAAGTGTGTTTTTTATGGTGGCTGGAAATGGTGTTTCCTTTCCATATTTAGCACTCCCTTAAGGACCTCTTGTAAGACAGGTCTGGTGGCAATGAATTCCCTTAGCATTTGCTTCACTGAAAAGGATCTCAGTTTTCCTTTGCTCGTGAAGTTTAGTTTGACTGGATATAAAATTCATCACTGGCATTTATTTTCTTTAAGAATATCGAGCATAGGCCCTCAGTCTCCTCTGGCTTTCAGGGTTTCTGCTGACAGGTCTGCTATTAGCCCAATGGGGTTCCCTTTCTAGGTGACTTGCTCCTTCTATTTGCCTTTACCATGTTTCTTTCATTTCAGTCTCAGAATCTGATGACTATGTGTCTTGTCTTAGAGATGATCATCTTGCATAGCATCTCACAGAGGTTCTCTACATTTCCTGAATTTGAATGTCTGCCTCTCTAGTGAGGTTGGGGTAGTTTTCATGGATAATATCCTCAAATATGTGTTCTAAGTTGCTTGCTTTCTCTCCCTTTTTCAGGGATACCTATGAGTCATAATTTTAATCTTTTTATGTAATCTCATATTTCTCATAAGTTCTACTTATTCATTTTTTAAAAAACGTTCTGAGTTATTTTTGAGAAACAGTTCTTGGGCTCTGAGATTCTCTCCATAGCCCAGGTGATTCTGCTGTTTAATACTTGGAATTGTATTATGGAATTCTTGAAGTAAGCTTTTCAGCTCTATCGGTACAGTTAGGTGTTTTCTTAAAATTGACATTTTGTCTTTCAGCTCTTGAATTGTTTTACTGTATTCCGTAGATTGAGTTACAACTCTCTGCTCAATCTCAATGATATTTGTTCATATCCATATTCTGAATTATACATCTGTCATTTTAGCCTGGTTAAGAACCACTGCTAGGGAAATAGTGTGGTTGTTTGGAGGTAAGAAGACAGGCTGGCTTTTTTAGATGACAAGGTTTTTGTACTGTTCCTCTCATGTGTAGGATCATATTCCTTCCATTTTTGATATTGCTCTCCTGTGGATATTGTTTTTAGTTGTTATCTTCTTTGATGCTCTGGGGGGTTTGATTGTGGTATATATAATATGAGTTCAGTCAACTGACTTTGTTTCTGGAAGATTTTAGGGGGGCCAAGGCTGAGCTTGGCACTCCTGGACTGTCTGCTCCAATTCTGAGTGGCTGGCACCAGAACCCTGGCTTTGGTCTCTGGCCCCTAGAGGTTAGAAACCTGCTGCACTGGAGGGGCTGAGGTGTTCCTGGTCTGCTTGCCATGAGACTCCAATGGGTGTTACCAGGCAAAGAATTTCGCTGGGACAGTGGGATCTTGTACTTGCTCACACATGCCAGCAGCTACCGAAGTATAGCAAGTTTCATGTGCATTGGCTGGGGCAGGACACTAATGGCAGTGGGGCTGCGATTGTTCCTGCGTGTGCTTGCTCCACTGGCAATTGTAGCTTGGCAGGGGTGGGGCACTGGATAGGGAAGGGCTTCTGGCATTCATGTGCATGGTGGCACTAGCAATGGCAGTGCAGCTAGGTGTCTGTGCATCAGCAAGAGGGCATGGGGACAGTGGGGTGTGCTTGTGCAGTGGCACCAGAGGGCTATGCACACACATGCATGCCAGTAGGGGTGGGGAGGAGAGGTCCACATGTACGTGCCCTGGCAAACCAGAGGTGGTGTGGCCATGGGTGAGTGCATGCAGGCAAAGCGGGGTGGGGCTTGGGGGTGCTGTACCAGGGGAAGGGTGCAGGGGAACTGATGCATATCAGTGGGTCCAGTTGGCTGGAGAGCTCTGATAATCCTTTGCCATCTGCTGGTGAGAGACCTATGATGAGGGCCCTCAGAAGGTACCCTGCTTGGGCATCTGAGGCTGTGCTACATGGCCATGGCCATGGCCATGCTGGGGCCGTTGGCGAGGTCAGCAGATAGAGTGGTGCTCAGATTGAACTGACCCCATCTCATAGACAAGACCACCCTATTCTGTCTAGGTCTGATAGTCATCCCAAGGCTAAAGTCTCTTAAAGTAGCAATGGTAAGTCTTGGGAGATGGGTATCTCTGGCTGGCGATGCTCCACTGCAGACATTACTGCCCCAAACCCTCTGGACTCTGCACAGGCTGGAGCACTGCTCCTACTGTCTCTCTAAGTAGCTCTCACTACCAGCTCAAGTTTCTGTGGTGTTCATGGGATCTGCTGATGCCAGGATTCTAGAGGTCCGTAGCAATAGTGGGATACTCCTCATTTATTCAACTTACCCCTTCCCCAGGAGTCTCTAGAGACCAGGAAGAAGTTCTTGTGCTCAGTAGTCCCCTGCAGAGTTCCCTGCTTACTGAGAACCTATTTGTGAGTAATGAAATGTGAAATTTGTGAGTAGCTGAAATGAGAACCTCTCATTTCAGCTCAGCGTCTGCATCCTTAATCTGTCCACTCTCAATTTCTGTCCTCTAAAGGTCTGTTCAAAGTGTGCCAGTCTTCTCAATGTCCCAGTCTCTTGGTGGGAGATGTTCCTCTCTCAGTGGAAGATGTCAGCCATCTTGGGTCCTCTGCCCAGCTTTTTGTATTTTAACCATTCGGCTGAAGGTATTGGACTATGTCATTGAGGTTTAATTTTTGTTGCAGTGATGATTAATGATGTTGAGTATTTAACCATTTCTACATATTCTTTTGTAAAACGTATTTCAAGTCATTTGTCTATTTTAGTTTCTACTGCTAGTCTATTTATTATTGAATTTCATGAGTTGTTTATATATTCCATTTATGAGTTCTTAGATGTGTATTTACACATACATTTTCACAAACTTTGGCTAGTGTATTCATTTACTATGTAATCACTTTGGATGCGTAAAGGACTTTAATGACAGTAAAGTCTGATTTATTATTTTTATTAGTAATCTGAGCCCCTTCTAAAAATGTTTGCTTGACTTTAGGGTCCCAATCTTCCAAAGAATTTTCTTCCATAAATTTATTGTTTGAATTGTGAGTTTTATGTCTGCAGTATTATTTTAAGGTAAATGTTTATGTAGAGAGTACGTTGTTTTCAAATCAATTCTAATATGACATTTCTTTACTCATTGCATTGCTTTGGCATTCTTCACTCATTCAATACGGGTGAGACTCTTGATGCTCTTTCCACAGAACTCTTTGTATGTCCTTTATCCAATACCATGCTCTCTCAGTTACTGTAGCTCTATAATCTGGTAATATGTCTTCAATATATATTCTTTCTTTTCAATATTATTTTGGATATCGTATATTATTTGCAGTTTTGTACAAATTTTATATGTGCATATTAATACAAAAATACCTTAAAGTATTTTCATTATAATAACATTGAATTATAAAGCAACTTGGGGAAGACTGACCTCTTAATATTGGGTCATCTGCTCAATAGATGTGGTATATCTATCCATGAAATGGGTCATCTCTATTATTATTTTTCAGCAATGATTGATTTCTAGTTTGTAGAGCCAGTTTTTTGCTACTCTTATTTTTATATATTTTACGTATAGGTAAACTATGGAAAATAATATTACCCAGTACATTTGTCTTAGTTCTCTGTCTGATTCTCAGCCATCTACAAACTCCATAGTCTTGATCCTCAATTGGTGCAGCTCTTTCAGGTCTCCTGACTACCATAATAAAGTTGCCTGCTTCATTGTACTCAGAATAAGGTCCAGTGTGTACCTGTAGAATTTCTCTAAGTTTTTTCACCCTGACTTTAGACTTGAGTGGGCTCTGTATGTCTGTACTTAAAAGAGGCAGTATTTTCTCAGTCCTTCATCCTAGCTGCAAGATGCCAAAAGACTCAAAATCAGTATGAGATTTAAGTATTTGAGTTTTCTTCAGTTCTTGCCTGCCTTCGGCTGACTTGCTGTGCCTATGCCTCAGAAGAAATCTCTCTCAGCTACTCTACCCTGCCCACAATCTATCTCATGAGCACACAGTGTAGGTTCAAGAAAAAAAGCTGGCAGGGAATATTGACTCCTTTTGTTTGGGGTTCCTGGGAATTCTAAACCACTGTGCCAACATCTAAGTTACACTTAAAAGGATATTTGCAACTTATCTTCCTATCTTCTGCTAAGGATGAAATCAGCCATGGATGTCATATATCCTGAGAAAAATTTGTCGTTTTATGGCTTTTATTTCATATTATCTTTTTTTTGCCACCTTAGCTCTCTGATGGATATTAAAAAACAGACCAAAAAAATATTATAATTTGTCAGTTTTGTATCCTGCTCTTTTTAGGATATAATTCGTTTTCTTACAACTTTCTACACTCTAAGCATAAACTGAAATTCTATTTTATTTTCAGCTGTGTCGCCATCTACTCAACCTAGAATTCAGTTTCAGAGGTTGTCATGATAACCTACTGCTTTAACTTTTTCTTGATATGTTTGTGACATTTTCTGGCATTTAATGCATGCACAACTCAGTTAAATTTTTAAAAAGTAGTTATTTACACATGAATATCAATGAAACCTACAGTTTACAGAGTATAATAGACTGAGTTTCTCAGTAGAAAAATGGAAAGAACACTGGACACAGAGGCAGAGAGAAGTGGATTTAAATGTGGCTTTGACATTTATTATCTCTGTGATCTTGAGCACAACTCTTAACTTTGCTGTTTCTCAAAATTTCACCTACAAAGTAGAAAGTAAAATACCTACCCCAAAGAATTGATGAAATTAATTAAGGCAACATATTTAGGTAAGGAAGACTATATGGCATACAGGTGACTAATATCTTTCCTTGAATCTGAATACAAACGCAAATATCCATCACAGAGGAAATTATAATTTATGTAAAACTAAAAAATGGCATATCTTAGTCATGTCTGTGGACTGCATTGTGGCTACTTTTAGTATATTTAGTATACGGGTTTTAAATAGCAATTATCTACTAAACTTGACTGCAGAAAACTTTCATTGCAAAGAAGAAAATCTGTTTCTTTTTTGTCACTTTAATTAAAATTTGTCTTATATTTTCTTGTTTTTGTCAGGAGATACTGAGATTTTGAATTCTGTTTTATGTCTATAAAATGCACCTTTTATGATACTAAATTCCTATTTGTTGTATATGTTTTTTTTTTTTTTTTTTGCTTTCTTGTTTTAGAGGTGATTGTTTCTGTTAATTGAAATGTTTCATTTTCTAATTTTTCCATGCAGTAATTTTACTTATATATTACCAGCCATTATTTAGGTTTATTATTATTATTATTATTTAAGTTCTAGGGTACAGGTGTACAACATGCAGGTTTGTTACATATGTATACATGTGCCATGTTGGTGTGCTGCACCCATTAACTTGTCATTTACATTAGGTATATCTCCTAATGTCATCCTTTCCCCCCTCCCCACAATAGGACCCAGTGTGTGATGTTCCCGTTCCTGTGTCCAAGTGATCTCATTGTTCAATTCCCACCTATGAGTGAGATCATGCGGTGTTTGGTTTTCTGTTCATGGGATAGTATGCTGAGAATGATGGCTTCCAGCTGCATTCATGTCCCTTTGTAGGGACATCCTTTTTTATGGCTGCATAGTATTCCATGGTGTATATGTGCCACATTTCCTTAATCCAGTCTGTCACTGATGGACATTTGGGTTGATTCCAAGTCTTTGCTATTGTGAATAGTGCCACAAAAAACATAAGTGTGCATGTGTCTTTATAGTAGCATGACTTATAATCCTTTGGGTATATCCCCAGTAATGGGATGGCTGGGTGAAATGATGTATTTCTAGCTCTAGATCCTTGAGGAATCGCCACACTGTTTTACACAATGGTTGAACTAGTTTACAGTCCCACCAACAGTATAAAAGTGTTCCTATTTCTCCACATCCTCTCCAGCACCTGTTGTTTCCTGATGTTTTAATGATTGCCATTCTAACTGGTGTGAGATGGTATCTCATTGTGGTTTTGATTTTCATTTCTATGATGGCCAGTGACGATGAACCTTTTTTCATGTGTCTGTTCATATCTTTTGTCCACTTTTTCATGGGGTTGTTTTTTTTCTTGTAAATTTGATTGAGTTCTTTGTAGGTCCTGGATATTAGCCCTTTGTCAGATGAGTAGATTGCAAAAATGTTCTCCCATTCTGTAGGTTGCCTGTTCACTCTGATGGTAGTTTCTTTTGCTGTGCAGAAGCTCTTTAGTTTAATGAGATCCCATTTGTCAATTTTGGCTTTTGCTGCCATTGCTTTTGGGGTTTCAGACATGAAGTCCTTGCCCATGCCTACGTCCTGAATGGTATTACCTAGGTTTTCTTCTAGGGTGTTTATGGTATTGGGTCTAACATTTAAGTCTCTAATCCATCTTGAATTCATTTTCGTATAAGGAGTAAGGAAAGGATCCAGTTTCAGCTTTCTACTTATGGCTAGCCAATTTTCCCAGCACCATTTATTAAATAGGGAATCCTTTCCCCATTTCTTGTTTTTGTCAGGTTTGTCAAAGATCAGATGGCTGTAGATGTGTGGTATTATTTCTGAGGACTCTGTTCTGTTCCATTGGTCTATAACTCTGTTTTGGTACCAGTACCATGCTGTTTTGGTTACTGTAGCCTTGTAGTATAGTTTGAAGCCAGGTAGTGTGATGCCTCCAGCTTTATTCTTTTGGCATAGGATTGTCTTGGCAACACGGGGTCTTTTTTGGTTCCACATGAACTTTAAAGAAATTTTTTCCAATTCTGTGAAGAAAGTCATTGGTAGCTTAATGGGGATGGTATTGAATCTATAAATTACCTTGGGTAGTGTGACCATTTTCACAATATTGATTCTTCCTATCCATGAGCAAGGAATGTTCTTCCATTTGTTTGTGTCTTCTTTTATTTCACTTAGCAGTGGTTTGTAGTTCTCCTTGAAGAGGTCCTTTACATCCCTTGTAAGTTGGATTCCTAGGTATTTTATTCTCTTTGAAGCAATTGTGAATTGGAGTTCATTCATCATTTGGCTCTCTGTCGGTTACTGGTGTATAAGAATGTTTGTGATTTTTGCACACTGATTTTGTATCCTGAGACTTTGCTGAAGTTGCTTATCAGCTTAAGGAGATTTTGGGCTGACACAATGGGGTTTTCTAAACATACAATCATGTCATCTGCAAACAGGGACAATTTGACTTCTTCTTTTCCTAACTGAATACCCTTGATTTCTTTCTCTTGCCTGATTGCCCTAGCCAGAACTTCCAGAACTATGTTGAATAGGAGTGGTGAGAGAGGGCATCCCTGTCTTGTGCCAGTTTTCAAAGTGAATGCTTCCAGTTTTTGCCCATTCAGTATTATATTGGCTATGGGTTTGTAATAAATAGCTCTTATTATTTTGAGATATGTTCCATCAATACCGAATTTATTGAGAGTTTTTAGAATGAAAGGCCGTTGAATTTTGTCAAAGGCCTTTTCTGCATCTATTGAGATAATCATGTGGTTTTTGTCTTTGGTTCTGTTTATATGCTGGATTACGTTTATTGATTTGCATATGTTGAACCAGCCTTGCATCACAGGGATGAAGCCCACTTGTTCATGGTGGATAAGCTTTTTGATGTGCTGCTGGATTTGGTTTGCCAGTATTTTATGGAGGATTTTCACATCGATGTTTATCATGGATATTGTTGTAAAATTCTCTTTTTTTGTTGTATCTCTGTCAGGCTTAGGTATCGGGATGATGTTGGCCTCGTAAAATGAGTTAGGGAGGATTCCCTCTTTTTCTATTGATTGGACTCTTTTCAGAAGTAATGGTACCAACTCCTCCTTGTACCTCTGGTACAATTCGGCTGTGAATCCATCTGGTCCTGGACTTTTTTTGGTTGGTAGGCTATTAATTATTGCCCACTTTTTTCAATGTTTTTAGCTTCTTTGAGCTGGCTATATAGTTGCTCCTTTAGCTGTGAGAAGTTTGATCGACTGAAGCCTTCTTCTGTCAACTTGTCAAAGTCATTCTCCATCCAGCTTTGTTCCGTTGCTGGCGATGAGCTGCATTCCTTTGGAGGGGGAGATGCACTCTGATTTTTTGAATTTTCAGCTTTTCTGCACTGTTTTTTCTCCATCTTTGTGGTTTTATCTGCCTTTGGTCTTTGATGATGGTGACTTCCTGATGGGGTTTTGGTGTGGGTGTCCTTTCTAACAGTCAGGACCCTCAGCTGCAGGTCTGTTGGAGATTGCTTGAGGTCCTCTCCAGATGCTGTTTGCCTAGGTATCAGCAGCAGAGGCTGCAGAAGATAGAATATTGCTGAACAGCGAGTGTTGCTGTCTGATTCTTGCCTGGAAGCTTCTCTCAGGGGTGTACCCTGCGTTGTGAGGTGTCGGTCTGCACCTAGTGGGGGATGTCTCCCAGTTAGGCTACTCAGGGGTCAGGGACCCACTTGAGCAGGCAGTCTGTTCTCAGATCTCAACCTCGGTGCTGGGAGATCCACTGCTCTCTTCAAAGCTGTCAGACAGGGGCATTTACCTCTGTCGAGGTTTTTGCTGCTTCTTGTTTAGCTATGCCTTGTCCCCAGAGGTGGAGTCTACAGAGGCAGGCCGGCTTCCTTGAGCTGTGGTGGGCTCCATCCAATTTGAGCTTCCCAACAGCTTTGTTTACCTACTTAAGCCTCAACAGTGGCAGGCGCCCCTCCTCCAGCCTCACTGAGGCCTTGCAGTTAGATCTCAGACTGCTGTGCTTACAATGAGGGAGGCTCCGTGGGCATGGGACCCTCTGGGCCAGATGTGGGATATAATCTTCTGGGGTACTAAGACCCTTGGTAAAGTGTATTAGGGTGGGAGTTACCTGATTTTCCAGGTATTGTGTGTCTCAATTTCCTTTGGCTAGGAAAGGGAATTCCCTTCCCCTGTGGGCTTCCCAGGTGAGGCGATGCCTCGCCTTGCTTCAGCTCTTGCTGGTGGGGCTGCACCCATGGACCAGCGCCAACTGTCTGACACACCCCAGTGAGATGAACCCGGTATCTCAGTTGAAAATGCAGAAATTGCCCGTCTTCTGTGTCGCTCATTCTGAGAGCTGGAGGCTAGAGCAGTTCCTATTCGGTCATCTTGGGTGTGCCCCCCAGTCATTATTTTGTTTTAAATGTTTTTTGTTTTTCTTTTTTAGACTACAGTGGCAGCTGTTTCCACATAAAAAAGGGTTAAAGATTTGACCGGCTTTTGTGTTAAAGTGTCTTCTCTTAGAATGATGCTTCTTTAACTTATTGTTGCCTTATTGGTAGAGGATTGATTTTGCAGTAATACTCTCCTGTT
>NW_022303959.1:0-11946 GCF_002776525.5 Piliocolobus tephrosceles | reverse complement strand
CGTGAGTAACTGGGACTGCATGCCTGCAACACCACACCCGGATAATTTTTCTTTTGTCTTTGTTTTGTAGAGATGGGGTTTCCCCATGTTGTCCAGGCTGGTCTCAAAACTCCTGGACTCAAGCGTTCCACCTGCCTTGGCCTCCCAAAGTGCTGGGATTACAGGCGTGAGCCACCGCACCCAGCCTATTTTTATATTTGACATTAGAAAACTATTATCACTTCAGTCACTTACAAGTCATTATGAAAAATACTTAACCTCTTTGAGAGGACAGGTCAGAAAGATCCTGACACATTATCAAAGCTTAGGGTAGGATAAATGTGCCGTCACCAATGAATGGGAAGACAGCAGGCCCTACGGAAAATGGTGTGACAAATGGTTACCTCTATCAAAAAAGTACAGATGAGCCTATCCTAAGAGAAGTGAAAGAAAGGGAGGAAGGGAGGAGGCAGAGAGAGAGAGAAAGAACACACCGCGGAAGGTTTCAATGTTGTAACACCCAGCTCAGCAGGACAAGATAAAACAAGAGCTCTCAGTCATGGTCTAAGCTGGCACTGCTTTTCAGAGGTTCATTTTGCAATTAACATTAAGAGTCTCAAAAACACTCATCGCCTTTGACTTAGCCATTTCACCTCCAATAATCTAGCATATTAAAACACTCAAAGATCGGATACATTTAGGTCAATAATTCTTTACCCACCAACTACACAATCCAAAAAAGTCAAAAAAACTCCTTTGGCAGCAAAAGCTGTCTTCAATAAATGTGATACTGTTTATAGTTTCTATTTATACCACTCAGCTGGCCTTCAAAGCCATACATACTTTTAATTTTAATTTAAGTGACCCCAGTCTACTTCTTGGGGCTTATTTACCAATGCAGCCTCCCACAGGTGCTGCAAACCTGACACACAAAGCCCCTGGTTGTTCCCCAAACACGGCCCACATGCCCCACAGCAGCACTTTGGTGATACTCTTTCTGCTTCCTGACACGTCCTCCTTCTCCCACATCTAAGGCCTGGCACAGACCCCATCTTTTTTCATAAAGCCTCAGCCATACCTGCCTCAAAATTTCTGACCGCCATGATTCCCAGGCACATTTTGGTGCTGCTGGATGTACATAACACAACCTGAAATGCGGTTCTGCATCTCTTCTTTGCACCTGGCTGAGGTCTCAGAGAGCAGAGGCTAAACATTTCATGGCTCCCTCAATTTCTAAACAGTGCTGTATCCTGAGTGGCACCTCCCGGTGACTACTTTGTACCCTAAATGTTAAACGGAGGGATGAGTGAAACCGTATCAGGATTAATATACAGAAATACATTCCTGAATCCCATCACTTAATAGAAGTGGCCATTTGAATGCTGCCAGGTAGGAAGAAAAGAAGAGGACAAAGAAACCCCAAAAGTTGGCATCATAACTGCTGCCACAGAAAAAGAGAATAAAGCAGAGTGGCAAGGTAAAGACCAGGGAAACGCAGGCCACTGCAGGACAGAAAAATCTTCCAAGTTTGTCAGTAATGTAAGTTTCTCATTTTCCAATAAACTAGTGTGGCATAGGCCACTGTTCACAGTCTAGAGTCTTGTCTTCAAAATGTTTTCCAGTATCAAGGACAAAAATCTACAAGAAACAAATGGTGAGAAAAAGCAGCACACTCACAGCTCTAAAGAGCACAGGGTAAGGCTACAAAAAGGACCAAGCACCTTCTCAACCT
The DNA here is from genome assembly GCF_002776525.5 of Piliocolobus tephrosceles. NCBI lineage: Eukaryota > Metazoa > Chordata > Mammalia > Primates > Cercopithecidae > Piliocolobus > Piliocolobus tephrosceles. The sequence continues at coordinate 10,235 of NW_022303959.1, read as the reverse complement.
GCAATGTGCTCAGTGTCTGTAAATCACAAGTTAGGCGATGAAGGGCTGGTAGTTTCACACGAATTAATAACTTTCCTTCTTGCCCCCGTTATCTCCCTCACCTGACCCACTCGATAAACCATCCTTAAAAGGCTCCTCTCAAATTGCTTGCACATGCTCGGAGAAGCTCACGGTACGGTCAGTGCACTCACACACAACTGAATATGAGCAACACGAGGCTTACGAGACAGCAAAGACAACAACAAAGCTGGGCCCAGCGGCCATCACCTAAAGAACTCTTTGCTCGTTACATTGGAGCGAGTGATTTCTCTGGGACCAGGAACCACAGAACCCTGAGGGACACACAGCTGCTGGCCAAGGATTCAAGGCCTGGAGTGAAAATGTTACATTTCCCTCCCAGTGCTCATGTCTGCTATAAACTAGTTTAGTTCTGCAATGAACAACTAGATTTCTAACTGATATTAACAAACTTTTTTTTTTTTTAAGACAGGGTCTCGCTCTGTCACCAGGTTGGAGTGCAGTCATGGCTTACTGCAGCCTCAACCTCCCGGGCTCGAGCAATCCTCTTGCCTCAGCCTCCCAAGTAGCTGGGACTACAGACAGATGCCACCATGCCCAGCTAATTTAAAAAGTTTTATGTGTAGGGATGAGGTCTCACTATGTTGCCCAGGCTGGTCTTAAACTCCTGGGATCAAGCAATCCTCCTGCCTTGGTCTTCCGAACTGCTGAGATCGCAGGCGGTAGCCACTGCATCAGGCCATTGACACATATGTAAAATACATCCAGAATATGAACCACTACGAAACAAAAATACTCCATCTTGATGTAACTTACTGTACTATGGATTTGTTTTAAAAATGAGGTAAAAGTCATTAAGAAAACGAAAGCACAAAAGAAGTCTATCAAAATTATAAACTCAAAACTGAGTGAACAAAACTTCAGAAAGAATGAAAACAATTGGAATATAACTTCAGGAAAAAATGTAAAATAGAAACAACAAAAGAACAATTTGTGCCCTCTAAAAAATAGAGGTTAAAGTCAGAATTTTTTTTTTTTTTTTTTTTTTTTTTCCTCTCTCCAGCCTGGAGTGCAGTGGCATGATCTCGGCTCACTGCAACCTCCGCCTCCCAGGTTCAAGCGATTCTCCTGCCTCAGCCTCTTGAGTGGCTGGTATTACACGCACCCGCCAGCATGCCCAGCTAATTTTTGTGTTTTTAGTAGAGACGAGGTTTCACCTTGGCCAGGCTGGCCTCGAACTCCTGACCCCAGGTGATCCACCCACCTCAGCCTCCCAAAGTGCTGGGATTACAGGCATGAGCCACCATAGCCAGGAAAATATTTAAAAACAAATTAAGCAAAGATTATAAAAGTTTTTGGAGTAGCACAGTTCCCGAAACAATCACGATCCACATCAGGTCTGCGCCAGGTTGACATCTCCACATCAGGGCCCTTCCTGGTGTTTGCAGAATCTGCAACACAGACAGAGGTGCCAGGGTCACTGGGGGGGCACAGAGGCGGAGGGAGGAGGGGCTCCCTGGGGTCGTACAGGTCTCAGAGCTCCTAGGGCCCTGGAAGGTGACCTTGGGCCCCTGAGCTCCCCACAGTCAGGTCTACTCAGATGCCAAGGCACTGAGGCCTGTGTGCTGTTCTCTGCTGAGGGGTTATGTGTCCACAGAGAGTGTCTGTAAGTGTCATGGAGGAAGAACTGAACCTGGGCACTCACACAGGCACCTTCAGGGGGCTGGTTCCCCGGAGAGTAAAACAGACACAGAGAAACGGGAATTTTGAGGATTCCAGGATCAACAGGCAGAGCCCTGGGCCCTAAGGGGAGCAGGAGGTCTTATGACACAGGGTGGGGGTGGTGACCCTGCCTTGCCACCCAGATCCTCTGTGCCATCCAGACAGAAGAGCTGCACATTGAATATGCACAGCTGCCTGGAGCACGTCATTGGTATTGCCTAGTAAGACCTGGTCTTTCTAACATCCCCACCAGACCTGTCTTTGTATTGTAATTTTTAAAATTACGCTTTGGTAAAACAAATTTCTCACTTTAGTATATTCTATAATAATAGGGTTACAGAAGACATACATTTGAAAGAGTGAAAAACAGTGTATAGATACACACAAACACACGTTTATATGTGTACCTGATTTCAAGATTGGAAAATAGATTTAAAAAACAGAGGCTACCTGAATCATGCCCTCAACCCCTCCCAAGTAAGCATGGCCCTGAAATGTCTTCAGGGGTTTGTTTTGTTGGCATTTGGCACAGATACAGAACCACTGACACCCAAGCCAGTGCTCTCTACATACAGAAGCCTCCAACCTCATCTTGAAAAATGGGGCCATGAGGTCACCCCAGGTCCCCAGGCCCCCACAGAGGCTGAAGAACCCCTGGGACTGGGCACATTTCAGTGCTTCTTGGATCCTGCCGTGTCCCCTGCTTGATGCCAGGACCTACTGAGTGCCTGCTGGCCTCAATACTGGGCAATACTGGGCCGGGTGGGCTGCTTGCTCGTGTGACAAGGAGCCTGGGGGTACCTCCATCCTTCTCACACCTTTCCCAGGAGGCCTGAACTGGGGGCGATTCATGGTCAACCCTAGTGTCTCCTCAGGATGAACTAGTGATGCTCCCAGTGGGCCTCAAGGGGCTGGGGGGGCAGAGCTGGGTCCCCTCAAATGAGATGCTGGTGAGCTGAAGAGTCACTGCAGACAAGTAACAGTTCACAGCCCATGGAATCCTGCACACGATGGCCTGACCAGCACCTCAGTGTCTCCCTCACTAAGCAGCCTGTGGAGGGCTCAGGCCAGCAGGCTCAGGGACTGCTATGGAGTGGGTGTCTGTTTCCTGGAGGATGTTCTCACGGCATCCTTCACTTACCTTCAGAGGTCTCTAAAATATATTAAAAATGTCCCAACGGTTCAGGACATTCCACCAGGTATTCTTCCTGGGCTTCCTGGTTTTCTTCGTGGTTTTCCTGATGGGACAACAAGAAAGTAAGCGTAGCCATAAAGAACACGGGCACGTGTCTGCTTCCCTCATCATTCTGCCCGCCGCACACTCACACTTCCTCTTCCACTTGTGTCTTTTCTGTTGCTGCTTCTGCAGGTGCAGAGGAGGGACTTGCTGACACCTGTGAGAAGGAAAACAGTTGTGTATGTCCAGAGACTAAAATGCAGCAGGAGGAGAGGTGAAGACACGAACAAGTGCATAGTGACACATGGCAGTCAGAACACAGTAAAGAATCCACCCTGCTTCCCCCCTTTATCTAGAAAAGGAAAGTTCTAGGCCTCCTCCTCCTCCTCCTCTGCATATTCCTCAAACTCCTCCTCCTCGGCCGTGGCATCCTGGTACTGCTGATACTCAGAAACCAGGTCGTTCATGTTGCTCTCCGCCTCGGTAAATTCCGTCTCATCCATCCCCTCGCCGGTATACCAATGGAGGAAGGCCTTGCGCCGGAACATCGCTGGAAACTGCTCTGAGACACGCTTGAAGAGTTCCTGGATGGCCGTGTTGTTCCCAATGAAGGTGGCTGACATTTTTAGCCCCCGGGGGGGGATGTCACAGACGGCCGTTTTGACGTTGTGGGGGAGCCAGTCAGCGAAGTAGCTGCTGTTCTTATTTTGAATGTTGAACATTTGTTCATCCACCTCCCTCATGGGCACACGACCCCTGACAATGGCAGCCGCCGTTAGGTAGCGGCCATGGCGGGGATCACACGCGGCCATCATATTCCTAGCATCAAACATCTGCTGCGTAAGCTCAGCCACCGTCAGGGCCCGGTACTGCTGGCTGCCCCGGCTGGTCAGTGGGGCAAAGCCAGGCATGAAGAAATGCAGCCGGGGAAATGGGACCATGTTCACGGCCAGCTTCCGCAGGTCAGCATTCAGCTGGCCTGGGAAGCACAGGCACGTGGTGACCCCGCTCATGGTGGCAGATACCAGGTGGTTCAGGTCACCATAGGTAGGCGTGGGCAGTTTTAGGGTCCTGGAACAGATGTCGTATAACGCTTCATTGTCTATACAGAAGGTCTCATCTGCATTTTCTATGAGCTGGTGGACCGAGAGGGTGGCATTATATGGCTCCAGCACCGTGTCTGACACCTTGGGCGAGGGCAGGATGCTGAATGTGTTTATAATCCTGTCTGGGTACTCCTCCCGGATCTTACTGAGCAGAAGGGTACCCAGCCCAGACCCTGTCCCCCCACCCAGGGAGTGGGTCAGCTGGAAACCCTGCAGGCAGTCACAGCCCTCAGCCTCCTTTCTGACAACGTCATCACTGACTCCATCAGCTCCGCGCCTTCTGTGTAGTGCCCCCCGGCCCAGTTGTTTCCGGCCCCACTCTGACCTGTGAGACAGTACAGCCAGTCACTCGATGGCCAGGTAGACGGTCATCTGTGGTCACCATAATGCAAAAAGGGCCAAGTGTCATGTGAGGTGAGAGCACCGTTCTCCCTACAGGTGGAGCAAATGAAACCCCTCCCCCAGAGTTACAGGACAGCAGCCTCCCCTGTTAGAAATTAAGTCAGGAGTCAAACCTGAGACAGGCTAACAGACCTCCCTGCAGGTGGCTCCTGCCCATTTTCAGGGAAGGCAGTAGCCACGGCCCCAGCTCAGCAACCTGCAGGGAGTTGACATCAGTAGCTCTTCACCTTGAGGAGACACCTGGGCCTTCCTCCCAAAGCCCGTTTAGGAGGTAGATGGAGCGACTGGGAGGATAGGAGGGTGTTCAGGGGCCCTGGATCCGTGGTTCCCATGGCCATGACCTTGGGGCACTCCTAGATTTTGAGTGGCCCTGGCTAAGAAGCCGCACCCCAGTCCTCCCCCACAGCTCACCGAAGATGAAGACCTAGGGTCTAGGTTCTCGGCAGTACTTGGCTTGGCCATGTGCCAATGAGGGGCACTCCTATCCTCTGCTGAGGACACACAACACTCACAGAAGCTCCCAGCTTTCCCCCCACGGAGAGCTGAAGGCAGGCCATGGTGAGCTTAGAAGCAGGAAATACAGGGCAGCCCCCTCCCGCTGACCGTACTTCCGCTGCATGGTCCCCACCTTGGCCCTGCCAGGTGCCTGACTGTGCTGAGCCCAAGACTCCCTCGAGACCTGGCTCACAACTTCCCCAGGAGGGGCCTTGTCAGTTCCCAGAGAAGTGGGAGTCAGACCACGACCTGGAGACTGATCTGCTCACCTCCGGGAGCCTCCGTCCAGCAGAGGCAGTGCCGCCCTCTCCTTGCACAACCAGTGTGCGCTCACCCTCCACTTTCAAACTAGACAGGGTGTTTGGGGATAGATACACAGGTGGAACTATAAAGAAAAGCAAGGGAATAATTAGCACGAAAGTCAGAATGGCCGTCGCCTCTTGGGCATAAGGATGAAAGACACTTTCTAGGTCTTGTCCGGAGAAAAATGTTCTGGCTGGTTTGTAGTCTCCTAATCTTGGAAGTTGTATTGGTCATGGATTGATGAGTAGGACAGAAACCATTCTAGCCATTTCCCTGGGACTGACCCAGGGCGTGGAGGACAGAAGTCAGAAAAAGCCCCTGCAGCGCCTGGTTCCTGCCAGCTCTCCAGAGTTGGGATTTTAGAGGAGCCACAGGAAACCTCTGCTCATGGTCACCGCTGCCTGGGATGCTGAGGTGGGTGCGTTTTGGGTGGTACCCAAGGGCCATAGCAGAACCCTCCATTTGCTGAAGCCACATTTCTATCTGCTTCTGCCAGAGAGAAACACAAAATGGTTTCTGCCACTCAGCTGTCTTCCAGGTTTCCCATGAATGCCTCTGACTGGTGGACAACCTGGAAATGTAGTTCCCACGTTTCCAGCCCCTGTGATACACGTGAGGGCAGAGCAGGGGATGGAAATTTGCTGAGTAGCCCGTAGGTAATCCTGAACAGAGTTTAATGAGATACGAGTGCGACACACATCAGTTGTCATGAAGACATCATTCAGGGTGTGTGTGATAGCACTTACGTAGGGAGCCTAAGTTCCGACTTCACAAAACTTTGAACTCTCTGGCTTTCAATCTTCTTGTCTGATTGTATTAATGAAACCAGGGACTGTAACAGGTTAATTGGGGGAAAATTTTCAGCCCTCTGTGAGAGAGTTTCAGCCCTCTATGCTGTCTCCAGGTTCTGGCCAACCCCTTCCAGGTTCAGTGGCCCCTCTGCTGAGTTCCAGATCTCTTGCATTTGTTGTATCCTAGAAAACAGCCCTCGTTTTCCTACTAGAAACCCATAGGTCTCAGGTGTGGAAGAGGCCAATGGTTACTAACAAACAGGGCTGCCCCTCCAAACACGGCCGAGCTCCTGCACAGTCCTCAAAATCCAAAGTACACAAAAAGAATGAGGTTAACAAAATGCAAACACACACAAAAAATGGTATGTTCTTTATTGTCCTAAAATTGCATAGTACTTTGATTGTGCACGCTTTTAAATCGAGAGCAGAGTTGCCCGCTTGAAACTACTCTCTTGCATGGGATATTTCAAGCTGTTTTACTATATGGGCAAGGAGCAGGGACCAAAATGCTGCCTGGGCCTAAAAAGAGCTGTGATCAGATTCAACAGAAGTTGGAGAGGGGGAGGGATCTGGGCCACACACGAGAAAAAAGTGTGGAAGGAGGTTGAGATTTCAACTGGGCTTATAGGAAGCACAGACGGGTGCTGGAGGGGCTTCATGGATGCCACGTAACAGAATTCAGGAGCAGCCTAGACAGGAAAGAAAAGGAGAAAGGAGTCCGGAGGGCCAATGCCTTGTGCTAACGTCTGAGATGAATGCCACCTGCCAGAAGCAAGCCAGGACACAGCGCACGGGTAGCTGGATGAACAGTTTGGGCGTGACCACGGCTACAGAAAGCCACATACTAGAAAAATAACTTAAAAGCTATACAATCGTCATTATAAATATTTTGTCTTTTAAAACTAACTCTAGTGTTGGTTATAAAAGGTTCACAGTTACTCTGAAGAGAGCTGTATCTCTATTGCACAGTAGTGGAGAAGTCTGCTCTGGTCCCCATGTGTAAACAATGATTCCCTTCTCCTCTGGCGACTTCAGGACACAGAGAAACAGTATCTGCTGTAAGCAAAAGCACTTGGGTAGAAGGCACGTGGAAGCTGTCAAATTCTACAGGAGCACGCAGAACATGTGGGATGCCCACTTCTCTTCCCATGTAGCATCCCTGCTGTTGGGACAGGTCTGGAATCAGAGGAAAGGTGGTGATGGTCTTGTCACGGTCTTATCCTCATTCCACAGTTACAGACTTGGCCAGATTTCTGGGGAAGTCAACCTAGAACGAAAAAAAGTGGCTGTTCAGGACCCTGAAGATCTCAGCAACATGCTACCTCTCAAAGACAATTTTCAGAGTACTTAAAAACAAGGACACAGACGTTCACCATAGTCACCAACCTAGAGACCTGCATCTTGGAAGCAGCTTCCTTAGTCCAGAAGCTTCATTTAACTGTTTAAGGTTTAGTCCCTCAATAAACACTTATTGTGTACCTGATGTGTGTCAGGATCTGTTAACATGATTTAAAGAATATGGTTCATGCTTTTAAACACAGGTAACTTTACTGTTAAAAATTCATTTTTCTTGTAAAAATATATATGAATTCCATGTGACTAATTCATTTAGGGTGGAGTGGGAAGGAAATATAGGAATGGTTCATAAGTAGGCTTCTACTGGGCCGGGTGCGGTGGCTCACGCCTGTAATCCCAGCACTTTGGGGGGCTGAGGCAGGTGGATCATCAGGTCAGGAGTTCAAGACCAGCCTGACAAACGTGGTGAAACCCTGTCTCTCCTAAAAATACAAAAAAATTAGCTGGGAATGGTGGTGCGTACCTGTAGTCCTACCTACTCAGGAGGCTGAGGCAGAGAATCACTTGAACCCAGGAGGCAGAGGTGGCAGTGAGCCGAGATTGTGCCACTGCACTCCAGCCTGGGTGACAGAGCGAGATTCCGTCTCAGAAAAAAAAAAAAAAAAAAAAGTAGGCTTCTACTGTATCTGGTATCTGCAATGTCTTACTACATTTAGACATTTTAAAAGATAAAACACATATGAAAACATGTTAGCAAATGTCAGCTCTGGATGATATGTACATATTCAGGTATTCATTATATTCTTTGTATTGTTATGTATCTTTAAAAGCTTCAAAATAAAATTGTAATAAAACTTCTATTTCTTTGTACTATGAACTGTGTGTTCTTACTTGCTGTGAGATAAGAAATTGGTTCTTTTCTGGAACATAATTTGGCAATATATGTTAGGAATCCAAAATGTTAGATCATAGCTCATTTGTTATATTAAGGATAAATCTTTTTTTTTTTTTTTTTTTTTTTTGAGACAGAAGTCTCGCTCTGTCACTCAGGCTGGAGTGCAGTGGCGCGATCTCAGCTCACTGCAAGCTCCGCCTCCTGGGTTCACGCCATTCTCCTGCCTCAGCCTCCCAAGTAGCTGGGACTACAGGCTCCCGCCGCCAAGCCCAGCTAAGTTTTTGTATTTTTGGTAGAGACGAGGTTTCACCATTTTAGCCAGGATGGTCTCGATCTCCTGATCTTGTGATCCACCCACCTCGGCCTCCCAAAGGGCTGGGAGTACAGGCGTGATCCACCGCGCCCGGCCAGGACAAATCTTAAATGTGGGACAACATTGTATGTACAAAGATGTTCACTGCTGTGTTATTTATGAAGTCAAAAATCTGGGAACAGCTTAAATAGTAGAAGATTGGCTAAGTAAACATTAAGAAAATCATATTATAAGATTGTGGTGTAATATTATGTAATGATTAAATGCTACCTATAACAAGCTCATAAAGATGTAAGAAAATACTTGCAATATAATAATAGAAGGAAAATGCAAACATTTTATCCTTGACGTAATATTAAATAATATTTTTTTTAAAAACTCACATGCACAGGAAAAACCTGGACTAAAACACTACATTTGCTAATTGACATTGCCTCTGGGTGATGAGGTTGTTTCTGGTTTTTTGTTTTGAAACAGAGTCTCATCCTGCTGCCCACCCTGTGCAGTGGCGTGATCTGAGCTCACTGAAGCCTTGAACTCCTGAGCTCAAGTGATCCTTCCACCTCAGCCCCACAAGTAGCTGGGACTCCAGGTACATACATCAGGTTAATTTTTAAAATTTTCTTTATAGAGGCAGGGTCTTGCTATATTGCCCAGATTGGTCTCAAACTCCTGGCAATACTTCCACCTTGACCTCCCAAAGTGTTGGGATTACAGGTGTGAGCTGCCTCACCTGGCCAGGTTATAGTTTAGTGCCATGATCTTCTCTATACATTTTGCAGTTTCCAGCTTGTTTTGGGGGGCAGGAAGTGGTATAAGCTACTTTAAAAAGAAAGCTATTTTAGGCCAGGCGTGATGGCTCACACCTGTAATCCCAGCACCTTGGGAGGCCGAGGTGGGCAGATCACGAGGTCAGGAGATCAAGACCACCCTGGCTAACACAGTGAAACCCTGTCTCTACTAAAAATACAAAAAAAAATAGCCAGGCGTGGCGGCGGGCGCCTGTAGTCCCAGCTACTAGGGAGGCTGAGGCAGGAGAATGGCGTACTGGGAGGTAGAGCTTGTAGTGAGCCAAGATTGTGCCACTGCACTCCAGCCTGGGCAACAGAGCGAGATGCCGTCTCAAAAAAAAAGAAAAGAAAAAGAAAGCTACTTTAAATAAAATTATTTATTCTATGACTATTTAAGTCTTTAAAGAACACAAAGGAACTTTGGGGCTATGTCTCTCCTCTCTGCTGTTAGGTGCAGTTTTCAGACGTACGTCATATCCTCGGAGCACAGCCAGGTGGAAGGACAGCAGCTGCAGCGGAATCACGCTCAGGATGCCCTGGAGGCAGTCCACAGTGTGAGGCAGCTCGATGGTCTTATACGCAAACTTGGAACTTTCAGTATCGTCCTTGGAGCACAGTATAATGGGGCGACCCTGGAGCAGAGAAATAGGATCATAAAATAGATCGTCTCTGAAAGCAGCAATCCCGGACGCATGCAGAGGATCTGGAAGCTACAGGACTGTGATGAGAACAGTCCTCTTTTGCATTTGCTGGAATCCTGGGTGAGGCGGTACGTGTGGGATACAAATACTTGGAAAGGATAAAGTGTCTGAGGCTTTTTGGTGGGTTTCTTCCCCTTCCCTGACAAGGAGATCGCCACCTTGCTGCATCATGCGGCACCCATTTGTGCCTTGCCGAGAGCAGGGCAGACTCACTCCTAAGTCTAG
>NW_022303958.1:0-3257 GCF_002776525.5 Piliocolobus tephrosceles | reverse complement strand
TCAAACTTACGAAGTTTTCAGTGACTATTTCTTTAATCTGTCCTGACTTGATCATTCTAATTCCTATTTCCAAATTCACTAATTCTTTCTTCTGCCTTCAGAAAGCTGCTGTTGAATTATTTTACTATTTTTTTTAAATTTAAACTATTTTACTTTTTGGCACTAGAATTCATCTTTGGATCCTTTTTAATTATTTCTTCTTTATTAATATTTTACTTCTTTAGACATTACTTTCCCAGATTTCTTCAGTTCTTTAGCCATGACTTCCTTTAGCCTATTAAGCATTTTTCAGATAGTTAATTTAAAGGTTTTATCTAATTCCAGTGTCTGTGCTTCCTCACAACCAGCTGTCTTTTCCCCCCATGTGAATAGGCCGTACTTCCTTTTTCTTTTTATGCCTTGTGATTGTTTAAAAAAAAAAAACAATAACAACTGTGGAGTTTGAATATTTAAAGGTAGCAACTCCGGGATTAGATTCTCCTCCTAACACTGTGCAGTTTGAATATTTACCTGTGGTAACTCTGGGAAGTAGATTCTCCTCATTCCCCTAGGTTTGCTGGTGTTAATTTTTTAGGGCTCTACTTGTCCATTTGGTGAGTTTTACAAACTATTTTTGCAAAGATTGTATTCCTTATGCTGTGTAGTTACTGAAGTCTATGTTTCGTTATCTCAGCAGCAAGCAAGTGACCGGACTGAGGTTTTTCTTGTTTGTTTAAATGCCTCTGGAGTTAAAAGATAATCCTACTCTCCTAATTTGTGCAGAGTAGCTCTGAGTTGTGTTACTTCAATACCAAGCCAGACTACCCAGGACTGTGCCTTAACGTTAATATTTTGCTTTTGTAGAGCCCACAATTATCCCAAAGGTGCAAAAGCAAAATATCAAGATTCCAAAAACAGAGCTGATTCTGTCAGTGTTTGCCAGGCGATGGTAGTTTGAATCAGCAGACCTAGTATTCAGACACCTTACTCTGCCATTCCCAAGACATCACTATCCATCTGATTATCTCAAGGTCTAAGGCTTGCCACTTCTCTCTCTCTCTCTCTCTCTGAAGCATGAGACCCTGCTTGTGGGAGACAGCGTACATAAAAAACTAGATAAAAAAATTTGAGATAATGGCTAATTCATAGATCAGCAGTAACATTTCCACATAGTAGGATAAGCTAAAGTATGACCTAGGAATACTAGTCACACATGCACAGAGCAATTTCTTTGCATTACTCTAGTAAGTTTCATTTGTCAATTGTAGAGATGCCTGGAAATGCGTTTTTGAGAACTGGAATATCATTTTTATGCTTTAATTTCTATTTTGTAGAAATCTTGATATCCATTATGTTTTTGAGAGTTACAAAATGGTTAGAAATAAGTATATATATATATATATACTTTGAGTGTCTATATATATAGGAAATGTTGATACCCATTATATTTTTGAGGGTTAGACAGAAGTACATATATATACCACCACATTTGGAAATAACTTCCATATATATATATATATAGCATATATATTTACTAAGGCACCTGGTTTCTAGATCTATTTTAGTAAAATAAATAAATTGAAAGAAGGCATAAGAAGTGAAGGATCGCTTATAAGGCAAATTAGAAGCAAATACCAAGGTCAATTTTATCCTTCTGTAGTAATATACATGATTTGCACTAAATAGACCTATATAGAATTACATATCTTCCTCACCATAGGTACAGAAAAAGACTCCAGAAAATGAAAATTGTTATGTATATTCACCCTGAAAACGTTGAGGCAATGTGTATCCCCAAAGTAAGAGAGTACTGGCTGCTTTCATCTCTCCATTAGAAACGTCTGACTCTTGTCCAAGTGTGAATAGTTCATTCAAATAATATAAAGTTGTTTTTAATTTTAAAAATGTGGCATATGTACAAAATAATTCGTATACCATGTACATTTAAACAAATACCTGTGCCATAGCTTGAAGAAAACAGTAAAATTTATATTTACTTTTAAAACAAGGATATTTAAGTCTTAAAAATTGTATCTTTATAGCCTCTAAACAAAACTTAGTATATTCTTCAATTATAAATTTAAGACTAAAACTATAAATGACATCAATAGAAAGTAAAAATGTTTTTATGGTCAATTGATGTTTTGCCAGATATCTAAAAACCTCATTTATATTCATGACTTCTACACCATTGCAGTAGTTATATTATAGACTAGGCTAGAATGCGTGTCGTCAGAGTCATCTGGCCTCTTCTTACGCACACAGGCACTGCAAAGCCATTAGCCACCATTCAGGGAAAGCTGCATGTCCTCACATTGGTGATTTAGACACCTAAGCTTCGTTCAGTATTTCCTGTTTACAACTGTGTGATCAGTATTTGTAAAGAGGTGAGAGAAGTGAGACAGTTCAAATGAGAATTCTAAAACTTCCAAGGTGACATTTCACGATTAGGGTCTTCACTGCTTAAAAACCTTTTCTGGAAGCATTCTATAAAACTCCTTCCCAGATTGCAAAGAAAAGAAGTCCTAAAATATTGGAAAACCCTTAATAAAGACATGTGTCCTGCCAAAATTTTCAAACTGGTTGATGGCCTGGAAAAGTGAATCATTTTTCAAATGACACTCTGTGTTCCCACTGATATACTTCCAAGTGTTATGTATTTTCTAATCTAGATAACTCTGAAATTGTTCATCAAGGTACTGCAGCTTCACTACTCCCCTTCTACAGTGGCTACGTCCTTTAAAAAACATGATGATGATTATTTTTTGAGACGGGGTCTCTGTCACCCAGGCTAGAGTGCAGTGGCACGAACACAGCTCACGGCAGCCTTGACTTCCCGGAGCCAAGCAGTCCTCCCGCCTCATCATCCTAAGTAGCTGAGACTACAGGTGTGTATCACCACACCTGAGTAATTTTTAAAAATTATGTAGAGACAGGATCTTGCCATTTTTCCCAAGCTGGTCTTGAGCTCCGTCTCAAGCTATCCTTCTGCCTTGGCGTCCCAAAGTGCTGGGATTACAGATGTGAGCCCACATGCCTGGCCTTCAAATCTATATATTATTACTCTTTAGGTGTATGCTGATGCGATAAGAGAAAATTATACCTCTTGCATGTCCATTTTAAAAACTACTAAAAGACTCAACATTTTGAGTCAACATTTTAAAGGCAGATAAAGAATGTTGCTTAAAGTTATGATTAATAACAAAAAATATCAAGTGGAAATGAATCCTTCTGCTTCTTGTCACAGATGGAGCTCCTATACTACTTGAAAAATCTTC
>NW_022303957.1:1243-7511 GCF_002776525.5 Piliocolobus tephrosceles | reverse complement strand
ACACACCACACATGCACTCACACCACACATGCACACACACACCTGCACACACACCAGTGCACACACACCACACATGCACACACACCATACATGCACTCACACCACACCTGTGCTCATGCCACACATGCGCTCATAGCACACATGCACACACATCACATGCACACACACCATATATGGAAATAGATCTCCCTTACACAACTGGGAGCTGTGTCAGATTTCATAAGCATACGGTAATGAGGTGTGATTTGATTGGATCTTGCAATAAAGTCATGCTGGGCTGTGTGATCTGACTGGATCCTGCCATAGGGGACACCAGAACTCAATCTGATTGGATCTGGCTCCTGCCATGGGGTGTCGGGTTCTTAAATCGGTCCCAGCTCTTCAGGCCGAGCTCTTAGTTTCCACTCCGTGGTGGCATGCTTGGTTAACCTGAGAATGCACAGGGTACATGACCTTTAACCTGCGGGTCCATGGCAATTGAAAAGCAACTGACAGCTTCATTACATAAAAGTTGAACTGAGCCAGGTGCAGTGACTTGTGCCTGTAATCCCAGCACTTTGAGAGGCCTACGCAGGTGGATCACCTGAGGTCAGGAGTTCAAGACCAGCCTGGTCAAAATGGTGATTACCCTTCTAATCCCAGCTATTCCGGAGGCTGAGGCAGCAGAATCGCTTGAACCTAGGAGGTGGAGGTTGCAGTGAGCTGAGATTGTGCCATTGCACTCCAGCCTGAGTGACAAGAGCGAACTTCGTCAAAAAAAAAAAAAAAAGTTGAACTAGATTTGGTCTGATGCAGTTACAGACTTACAAACCACGCCCCCACCCTCTTGCCTACACCTTCCACTCTTCATTGTTGAGGGATTAGGGATGGAGGTCATGTGTCTGTACTGACTTCATGCTGACCAGGGGCACTGAGTCCCCTAAAGTGAGAGGAAAGTGAGAGGAATGAAACTCTTGAGCTTCTGAGTTCAAATGAGTTCTGGGGTCACCTGGAGTAGCTTGAAGGGCTGGTATTGTAATACAAGCTGAAGATGGAAGTGTTGGAGCCTGAAGGGCAGATAGCTCACTATCCATTTAAATAATTAGGACCGAAAAGTAACAGAACGGTGGCCACGAGGGGCCCCACAGAGGAAGAAAGCAGGTGAGGTGTGGTATAGTGGACTCGACTGCCTTCTGAATGTCAGTGGTTGGCCGGGTGCAGTGGCTCATGCCTGTAATTCCAGCAAAAGAAAAGCCGAGACAGGGTGATCATGAGGTCAGGAGTTCAAGACCAGCTGGCAAACTTGGTGAAGCCCCGTCTCTACTAAAAATACAAAAACTAGCCAGACATGGTAGCGTGTGCTGTAGTCCCAGCTACTCGGGAGGCTGAGGCAGGAGAATCGCTTGAACCTGGGGGGCAGAGGTTGCAGTGAGCCGAGATTGTGCCACTGCACTCCAGCCTAGGTAACACAGTGGGACTCCATCTCAGTCAATCAATCTCAGTAGTTGAACTACCGTTGATATGGTTCAGCTGTGTATCCCCACCCAAATCTCATGTCAAATTGTAATTCCCAGTGTTGAGGGAGAAACCTGGTGGAAGGTGATTGCCTTATAGGGGCCGACTTCCCCGCTTGCTGTTCTCATGATAGTGAGGGCTCATGGGATTTGGTTTAAAAGCATGCAGTACCTCGCTCTTCACTCTCTCTGTCTCTCCTGCTCCACCATGGCCAGACGTGCCTGCTTCCCCTTCGCCTTCTGCCATGCTTGTCAGTTTCCTGAGGCCTCCCCAGCCACCCTTCCTGTACAGCCTGCAGAACTGTGAGTCGATTAAACCTCTTTTCTTCATAAATTACCCAGTTTCTGGTAGTTCTTTATAACAGTATGAAAACAGACTAATGGACCCTTCTGGTTGAGGGAATACAGCCATCTCTACTTGTTTGACTATTTCCTTTCTGTTCATCTCTATTTCCCCGGAGGTGTTTATTCAAGTGCAGTAGGAGGTATTGGTGACCACACAGTGCCCTCAGTGTTCTGCTAGTGAATAGTTGAAGGTTGATCAGTGATCTCCTGCATTTTCAGTCTGGCATGAAAAAGCCCCCGTGTAACTGGTAAAGGTATCAGTGAGCACCAGGAGGTATCTAAATCCACCAGGGGCCATAGCAATCACATTGACGTCCATTTACCAGTCTTCCCTGGCAAGATTCTTCTGAATTGTACTGCCTTGGCCAAAAGAGGTATGGGAGGGGCTGGGCGCAGTGACTCACACCTCTAATCCCAGCATTTTGGGAGACCAATTCGGGTGGCTCATGAGAGGGCAGGGGTTCAAGACCATCCTGGCCACATCCCATCTCTACTAAAAATACAAAAAGTTAGCTGGGTTTGGTGGTGGGTGCCTGTAATCCCAGCTACTCAGGAGGCTGAGGCAGGATAATCACTTGAACCTGGGAGGAGGAAGTGGCAGTGAGCCGAGATTGCGTCATTGCACTCCAGCCTGGGCAACGAGACAGAAACTTCATCTCAACAAAATAAAAAAAGAAGTCGGGCAGCGGTGGCTCACGCTTGTAATCCCAGCAATTTGGGAGGCCAAGGTGGGTGGATCATGAGGTTAGGAATTCAAGATCAGCCTGGCCTAGATGGTGAAACCCTGTCTCTACTAAAAATACAAATATTAACTGGGCGTGGTGGCACGCCCCTGTAATCTCAGCTACTTAGAAGTCTGATGCAGGAGAACTGCTAATACCCGGGAGGGAGAGGTTGCAGTGAGCTGAGATTGCACCACTGCACTCTGGCCTGGGCGACAGAGCAAGACTCCGTCTCAAAAAAAAGTGAAGAAAAGAGGAAGTTTCCCAGGGAAGTACCTTGGCTTATTTTGTAAAGAGGTACTGAAGGAAGCAGAGACATTTGGAGGACTTCCCCACCCTGTGCAGCTATTTGGGGCATGGCATCTGAAATTTGTTATTTCAGAGTCACCCCTTTGCTGACCTTGGAAATGGACTGACTGCAGTAATCTGTTTAGGCCTCTCCATGGCCCACATCAATATCAGTATTTCTGTTTGTTGCACATTTGATTTCCTTGTTGGCATTTAGAAGGCCCCGTTTTCCAGATCGCACCATGGGCATGGACCACAGAGATTGCGTCTTGTTAGTCTGTAGAAACAGTCAAGGCCTTGTCTTCTTGAACCACATCTCTGTTACTGAAACTCTAGAAGTCAGCTGGGTGTGGTGGCCATGCCTGTAATCCCAGCACCTTGGGAGGCCAAGGTGGGCAAATCACCTGAGGTCAGGAGTTCAAGACCAGCCTGGCCAACATGGCAAAACCCCATCTCTAATACAAATACAAAAATTAGCCAAGCGTGGTGGTCACTGCACCCCAGCGACGGAGCAAGACTCCGTCTCAAAAAAAAAAAAAAAAAAGAAACTATGCTTTTCTGAGTTCTATGAGTTGTTACAGTGAATTATCAAACCTGAGGGCACTGTGGGAACCTCCAAATTTGCAGGCAGTTGGTGAGAAGTACATGTGGTCTGAGGACACCCAAGCTTGCGGCTTGCATCTAAAGCGAGGGCAGTCTAGTGGGGGCTTGTGGCCTTAACCTATGGCATTTGACATAACGTCAGGGAGTTGACATCAGAATTGCATCACACATGCCAGGTGCAGTGACTCATGCTTATAATCTCAGCACTTTGGGAGGCAAGGTAAGAGGATGGCTTGAGCTTGATCTGCACAAATGGCTCCTCTCCTCCTTCCTAGTGTCTCCCATTAGCATTGGAATAAAGTTCTTGCTGAAAATCTGCATCTCCCCGGGCCCGGTATTCTGGAAGTGAGAGAGAGGATGTCACACTTCAGGGAGGCAGCTCTCTAGACAGGAAGGTTATTCACGTCCCACGTCAAGTCTAACTAGAGTTCAGAGCAATTGAGAAATGCAATTTTATCTCCTGACTTTCATTCTATACCCTGCTTCTGAACCACTATGTTCAACTGTGATACTTACACTTTGGTGACCCTGACTCCAAAACTCACTCAGTACTCCCAAAGTTAGCCCCAGTGATCTTCATAGCAAGGACTTTGGGTGGGTCTGCCCAGGCAGTAGGGCACCCTCAGAGAATGTGGCTTTGGACCTCATCACAGCTGGGACCTTTTGGGTCACTTCAGAGCTAAACTTGTAACCATGCTAGATCCATTTCTAATGTGACAACATCACGAACCACGAGTCCAGAAGCCTAATCCATAATCCTATCTCCTCATGATGAAGTCTCATGCTCTGCTGAACATGGTCAGCTGCACAAGATATAAACCAAAGCTCCACTGAACCCTCAACCCAAATTGGTAACTCAAGCGCGTCAATCATAATGAACCTCCCCGAACTCAGTATTTGTGATTATTTTTGAGTCAGGGTCTCACTCTGTCACCCGGGGTGGAGTGCAGTAGCGGGATCAGGGCTCCCTGCAACCCTGACCTCCCAGGCTCCAGTGATCCTCCCGCCTCAGCGTCCTGAGTAGTTGGGAGTAGAGATGCCTCCCATATCACCTAGCTAATTTTTTTATTTTTGTGGAGAGGGAATCTCGCCACGTTGCCCAGGCTTGCAGCTGGATCAAGCAATTGGGTTCCTCAGATTTCCGAAATAGAACCCAATATTCTTCCTTTACCCCGGAGGAAGCAGATGTACCTTCTCTCAGGCCGATGACCTCAGGCCTGCATGGTCCCTGGAGCTCTAGGCAAGGTCGCGCGATCTCGCGCCCACACCCAGTGCTCTGGGTCATAAGCCTGGATCTGGAAAAACAAACACCCTTTGAGAAGATGGGGACTCGCCAGGATACTCCTCTCTCCCCTCGTCCAGCCTCCAGCCCACCCGATTCCTCCCCAGTCCACCTCCCCACGCCCCACCCAACTCCTCCAACTCCTTCAGGGAAACCCAGGCCCTGAAGCCCATGGAACGGAAGAACTGGAACCAACGCTTATGGAACAAGACTTTCTGAGAACGTTTCAGCCTGGCCCTCCGGCGCATGAAAGGGAAGAACTGGAACAGACGCTTAAGGAACCAGGGTGTCTGAGAGCGGGTCTTCCCGTACAGGAAGTGGATGATCTCTTGTTTGGGGGTCTCGCTGTCCTCCTCCATGTCGCTGTCCTCCTCCATGTCATTGGCCAGGTAGCTGGGGACAGAAATCAGGTTACTGCTTAGGGGCACCACCAGGAGAGACATCCGGCTGAGGTCAGCTTCCCAGAGGAGGGCAGGGGACCGTCCTCAGCTCAGGACTGGCACCCACCCTGCAGAGAGTCACGCCTTCCTCCGAGGGATCTGCTGGACAGAGACCTGCTGAAGGGTGTCTCCCACTCCTTCAGGATAGAGACAAAAACCCAACTGGTGACCGAGAGTGGTGGCTTACGCGTGGAACCCCAGCACATTGGGAGGCTGAAGCAGGAGGATCACTTGAGGCCAGGAGTTTGAGATGGGCCTGGGCAACATTGCAAGACCCTTGTCTCTATTAAAAATATAAAATATACGCCGGACGTGGTGGCTCATGCCTGTAATCCTAGCACTTTGGAAGGCTCAAGCAGGTGGATCGTTTGAGACCAGGAGTTTGAGACCAGCCTGGTCAACATGGAGAAACCCCATCTCTCCTAAAAATGCAAAAATCAACCTGGTGTGGTAGCACAGCCATTAGTCCTAGCTACTCAAGAGGCTGAAGCATAAGAATTGTGTGAACCCAGGAGGCAGAGGTTGCAGTGAGCCGAGATTGGGCCACTCCATTCCAGCCTGAGGGGCACAGCAACACTCTGTCTCAATAAATAAATAACTGTCCAGGTGTGGTGGCACAGCCCTGTAGTCACAGTTAATCAAGAGGCTAAGGTGGGAGGATCGCTTGAGTCCAGGATATGGAGGCTGCACTGAACTATGATCTCAACACTGCACTCCAGCTTGGGGGACAGGGCAAGTCTGTCTCAAAAAAATAAAAGAAATTGGATACATTGATATTTTGCCAGGACCCTGCCTTCTACAGGCATCTAGTCTAATGGGACTGGGAGTAATCAGGGCAGATGACCTAATCCCAATGTCACATTATCAGAGAATGTAACTGGAGAGCTACGATATGCCGAAGTTGGAAGATGAGGGAAGGCACGACAGAGGCTGTGGGGTGAACTGACTTCAAGGAATGTGTCCTTCCCTTCAGAATGACATGTGTGCGGGACACCCAGACAGAAAACACAAACGCAAAGTCAGTGGAGGGCATTTGGAAGGAGCAGTGAAGCCAAGCCAGGAAACAGCAAGATGGCGAGCCAGTGTGGTTGTAGA
>NW_022303957.1:0-1233 GCF_002776525.5 Piliocolobus tephrosceles | reverse complement strand
GTGGGAGAGGGAACAGGGTGGGAAAGAACTAGGGGAAGCAGAAACGAAACCTGACAAGAGTGAGATGATCATGTACAAGAGATCCCAGGAACATTGACTTGATGAAAAAGTCACATCAGAGCACTCAATTTGGCAGAGCTTTTCTGCCGAATGTTCACTGACATTTACTGTCCGAGATTCTGTACTGGGGATACACGCATCCTCTTCCCTAAGAGACATATTGAGGCCTGAAAATCGTAGGAATCTGCCCCTGAGCTCACACATATTTCCACTGGTGTCCCAGTTTCAGGGAGTCCATGGATTACCTAAAGCCAGCCCCTCCAGTTCAGCTAAGAAACTCTAGTCTATATATCACGTTTTCTATCATATGTATTGCTCTGAACTCAGAAATTTCCCTACCGTTTATGGATTCTATGAATAAAATATCACAAGTACAAGAAGACTAAATAGAAAAATCTCAGCTGTGTGCAGTGGCTCGTGCTTGTAATCCCAGCACTTTGGGTGGCCAAGGGAGGAAGACTGCCTGAGGCCAGCAGTTCAAGACCAGTGTAGGTGACATAGCAAGATCCCCATCTCTAAAAAAACAAAACCAAACCAAATTAGCCAGGTGTGGTGGTTGGCACCTGTGTGCCAACTACTTGGGAGACTCACGTGACAGGAAGATGGCTTGAGCCCAGGAGTTGGAAGCTGCAGTAAGCTATGATCTGGCTACTGCACTCCAGTCTGGGCAACACAGCAAGACATTGTGTCAGAAAAATTTTTTTTGATAAAAAAATAAAAGAGATCCATGATATTCGGAGATCATCCGAAAAACCTGGGGGTTCCTGGCCAGCCTCAGTGGCTCATGCCTGTAATCCCAGCACTTTGGGAGGCCAAAAGGGGGTGGATCACTTGAGGTCAGGAGTTCGAGACCAGCCTGGCCAACGTGGTGAAACCCTGTCTGTACTAAAAATATGAGAATTATCTGGTTGTGGTGGCGTGTGCCTGTAATCCCAGCTACACTGGAGGCTGAGTCAGGAAAATCACTTGAGCCCTGAAGGTGGAGGTTGCAGTGAGCCAAGATCGCGCCATTACACTCCAGTCTGGGTAACAAGAGTGAGACCCCATCTCAAAAAAAAGAAAAAAGAAATCCTGCCTGTAGTCCAAGCTATGTAGCAGGCTGAGGCGGGAAGATGACTTGAGCCTGGGAGGTTGAGGCTGCAGTGAGCCATGATTGCTCCACTGCACTCCAGC
>NW_022303956.1:3727-9211 GCF_002776525.5 Piliocolobus tephrosceles | reverse complement strand
CTTGGATTCTGCAAAGTGATATTTGGGAGCTCATTGAGGGCTATGGTGAAAAAGGATATATCCTCAGACAGAAAGTGGCAAGCAGAATTCTGAGAAACTGCATTGCTATCTGTGAGTGCAACTCACAGAATACGTTTCTCTTCATGTGTCAGATTGTTGAGACAATTTGCTTGGAATCTGCAATGAGATTCTTCTTAGCGCAATGAAGCTTACGATGACAAAGCAAGGGTCCTCAGAAGAAAACTGGAAAGAAGCTTTCTTAGAAAGTTCTCTGTGATGTGTGAATTCACCTCACAGAGTTACACTTATGTTTCATGGACCAGTCCACTAACACTGTCTTTGGGGAAACTGAGGAGTTCTAATCTGGAAGGCTTTGAGGCCGGCGCTGATAAAGGAAATATCGTCATTTAAAAACGGAAAAGAAGCTTTCTAAGAAACTTCTTTGTGATCCGTGAATTCGTCTCACAGAGTTACATCTTTGTCCTCGAGAAGCAGTGTGGTAACACTCTTTTCCTAGAATCTGCAAGGTGATATTTGGAAGCCCTTTGGGGCCCATGGTGAAAAAGGAATTATCATCACATAATAACTAGAGGGAAGCTTTCTGAGAGATTCCTTTCTGATTTGTGACTTCAACACGCAGAGTTCCACACACTGCTTCTCGGCAGAGTTTGCTATGACTGTTGTCTTGGATTCCGAAAAGTGATATTTGGGAGCTCATTGAGGGCTCTGGTGAAAAAGGATATATCCTCAGACAGAAAGTGGCAAGACGCATTCTGAGAAACTGCATTGCTATGTGTGAGTGCAACTCACAGAGTTACACGTTTCTCTTCAGCTATCAGTTTGCTAATACAGTTTGCTTGGAATCTGCAATGAGATTCTTCTTAGCGCAATGAAGCTTTCGGTGACAAAGAAAGTGTCCTCAGAGGAAAACTGGAAAGAAGCTTTCTTAGAAACTTCTGTGTGATGTGTGAATTCATCTCAGAGAGTTACACTTATGTTACATGGAACAGGCCACTAACACTCTCTTTGTAGAAACTGAGAAGTTCTACTCTGGTAGGCTTTGAGGCTTGCGCTGATAAACGCAATATCGTCAGTTAAAAACGGGAAAGAAGCTTTTGAGAAACGTCTTTGTGATCTGTGAATTCGTCTCACATCGTAACACCTTTGTCCTCAGGAAGCAGTTTGCTAACACTCTTTTCCTAGAATCTGCAAGGCGATATTAGGGAGCCCATGGGTGCCCAAGGTGAAAAAGGAAATATTATCATATAATAACTAGAGGGAAGCTTTCTGAGAGATTCCTTTCTGATATGTGACTTCACCACACAGAGTTCCACACACTGCTTCTTGGCAGAGTTTGCTAAGACTGTTGTCTTGGAATCTGCAAAGTGGTATTTGGGAGGTCATTGAGGGCTATGGTGAAAAAGGATATATCCTAAGACAGAAAGTGGCAAGAAGCATTCTGGGAAACTGGATTGCTATGTGTGAGTGCAACTCACAGAGTTACACGTTTCTCTTCAGCTATCAATTTGCTAAGACAGTTTGCTTGCAATCTGCAATGAGATTCTTCTTAGCGCAAGGAAGCTTACGGTGACAAAGGAAGTGTCCTCAGAGGAAAACAGGAAAGAAGCTTTCTTGGAAACTTCTGTGTGATGTGTGAATTCATCTCACAGAATTAAACTTATGTTTCATGGAGCAGGCCACTAACACTGTCTTTGGGGAAACTGAGAAGTTCTATTCTGGAAGGCTTTGAGGCCTGCGCTGATAAAGGAAATATCGTCAGTTAAAAACGGGAAAGAAGCTTTCTGAGAAACTTCTTTGTGATCTGTGAATTCGTCTCACAGAGTGACATCTTTGTCCTCAGGAAGCAGTTGCTAACACTCTTTCCTTGAATATGCATGGTGATATTTGGGAGCCCTTGGGATCCCATGGTAAAAAAGGAAACATCATCACATAATAACTAGAGGGAAGATTTCTGAGAGATTCCTTTCTGATATGTGACTTCACCACACAGAGTTCCACACAGTGCTTCTCGGCAGAGTTTGCTAAACTGTTGTCTTGGATTCTGCAAAGTGATATTTGGGAGCTCATTGAGGGCTATGGTGAAAAAGTATATATGCTAGGACAGAAAGTGGCAAGAAGCATTCTGAGAAACTGCATTGCTATGTTTTAGTGCAACTCACACGTTTCTCTTCAGCTATCAGTTTGCTAAGACAGTTTGCTTGAAATCTGCAATGAGATTCTTCTTAGGGCAAGGAAGCTTACGGTGACAAAGCAATTGTCCTCAGAGGAAAACTGGAAAGAAGCTTTCTTAGAGACTGCTGTGTGATGTGTGAATTCATCTCACAGAGTTACACTTATGTTTCATGGACCAGGCCACTAACACTGTCTTTGGGGAAACTGAGAAGTTCTACTCTGGAGGGCTTTGAGGCCTACGCTGATAAAGGAAATATCGTCATTTAAAAACAGGAAAGAAGCTTTCTGAGAAACTTCTTTGTGATCGGTGAATTCGTCTCACAGAGTTACATCTTTGTCCTCAAGAAGCACTTTGCTAAAACTCTTTTCCTAGAATCGGCAAGGTGATATTTGAGAGCCCTTTGGTGCCCATGCAGAAAAAGGAAATATGATCACATAATAACTAGAGGGAAGCTTCCTGAGGGATTCCTTTCTGATATGTGACTTCATCACACAGAGTTCCACACACTGCTTCTCGGCAAAGCTTGCTAAGACTGTTGTCTTGGATTCTACAAAGTGATATTAGGGTGCTCATTCAGGGCAATGGTGAAAAAGGATATAACTTCACACAGAAAGTGGCAGGAAGCATTCTGAGAAACTGCATTGCTATGTGTGAGTGGAACTCCCCGAGTTACACCTTTCTCTTCAGCTATCAGTTTGCTAAGACTTTTTCCTTGCAATCTGCAATGAGATTCTTCTTAGCGCAATGAAGCTTACGGTGACAAAGCAAGTGTCCTCAGAGGAAAACTGAAAGGAAGCTTTCTAAGAATCTTCTTTGTGATCTGTGAATTCGTCTCAAAGAGTTACATCTTTGTCCTCAGGAAGAGTTCCATCTTTGTACTCAGGAAGCAGTTTGCTAACACTCTTTTCCTAGAATCTGAAAGTTGATATGTGGGAGCCCATTGGGGCCCATGGTGAAAAAGGAAATGTCATCACATAATAACTAGGGGGAAGCTTTCTGAGAGATTCCTTTCTCATATATGACTTCACCACACAGAATTCTACACACTGCTTCTCGGCAGAGTTTGCAAAGTCTGTTGTCTTGGATTCTGCAATGTGATATTTGGGAGCTCATTGAGGGGTATGGTGAAAAAGGATATATCCTCAGACAGAAAGTCGCAAGAAGCATTCTGAGAAACTGCATTGCTATGTGTGAGTGCAACTCACAGAGTTACACGTTTCTCTTCAGCAATCAGTTTGCTAAGACAGTTTGCTTGGAATCTGCAATGAGATTCTTCTTAGCGCAAGGAAGCTCACGGTGACAAAGCAAGTGTCCTCAGAGGAAAACTGGAAAGAAGCTTTCTTAGAAACATCTTTGTGATATGTGGATTCATCTCACAGAGTTACACTTATGTTTCATGGAGCAGGCCACTAACACTGTCTTTGGGGAAACTGAGATGTTCTACTCTGGAAAACTTTGAGGCCTGCACTGATAAAGGAAATACCGTCATTTAAAAACGGGAAAGAAGCTTTCTCTGAATCTACTTTGTGATCTCTGAATTCGTCTCACAGAGTTACATCTCTGTCCTCAGGAAGCAGTTTGCTAACACTGTTTTCCTAGAATCTGCAAGGTGATATTTCGGAGCCCTTGGGGGCCCATGGTGAAAAAGGAAATATCATCACATAATAACTAGAGGGAAGATTTCTGAGAGATTCCTTTCTGATATGTGACTTCACCACACAGAGTTCCACACACTGCTTCTCGGCAGAGTTTGCTAAGACTGTTTTCTTGGATTCCGCAAAGTGATATTTGGGAGCTCATTGAGGGCTATGGTGAAAAAGGATATATCCTCGGACAGAAAGAGGCAAGAAGCATTCTGCGAAACTACATTTCTATGTGTGAGTGCAACTCACAGAGTTACACGTTTCTCTTCAGCTATCTGTTTGCTGGGACAGTTTGCTTGGAATCTTGAAAGAGACGTCCTTAGCCCAATGAAGCTTACGGTGACAAAGAAAGTGTCCTCAGAGGAAAACTGGAAAGAAGCTTTCTTAGAAACTTCTCTGTGATGTGTGAATTCATCTCACAGAGTTACACTTATGTTTCATGGAGCAGGCCACTAACACTGTCTTTGGGGAAACTGAGAAGTTGTAATCTGTAGGGCTTTGGGGCCTGCGTTGATAAAGGAAATATCGTCATTTAAAAATGGGGAAGAAGCTTTCTGAGAAACTTCTTTGTTGTCTGTGAATTCGTCTCACAGAGTTACATCTTTCTCCGCAGGAAGCATTTTGCTAACAGTCTTTTCCTAGAATCTGCAAGGTGATATTTGGGAGCCCTTCGGGGCCCATGGTAAAAAAGGAAATATCATCACATAAAAACTAGAGGGAAGCTTTCTGAGAGATTCTTTTCTGATATGTGACTTCACAACACAGAGTTCCACACACTGCTTCTCGGCAGCGTTTGCTAAGACTGTTGTCTTGGATTCTGCAAAGTGATATTTAGGAGCTCATTGAGGGCTATGGTGAAAAAGGATATATCCTCAGACAGAAAGCGGGAAGAAGCATTCTGAGAAACTGCATTGCTATGTGTGTGTGCAACTCACAGAGTTACTCGTTTCACTTCAGCTATCAGTTTCCTAAGACAGTTTGCTTGGAATCTGCAATGAGATTCTTCTTAGGGCAAGGAAGCTCACGGTGACAAAGCATTTGTCCTCAGAGGAAAACTGGAAAGAAGCTTACTTAAAAACTTCTGTGTGATGTGTGAATTCATCTCACAGAGTTACACTTATGTTTCACGGAGCAGGCCACTAACACTCTCTTTGTGGAAACTGAGAAGTTCTAATCTGTAGGGCTTTGAGGCCTGCGCTGATAAAGGAAATATCGTCATTTAAAAATGGGGAAGAAGCTTTCTGAGAAACGTCTTTGTGATCTGTGAATTCGTCTCACAGAGTTACATTTTTGTCCTCAGGAAGCAGTTTGCTAACACCCTTTTCCTAGAATCTGCAAGGTGATATTTGGGAGCCCTTGGGGGCCCATGGAAAAAAGGAAATATCATCACATAAAACCTAGAGGGAAGCTTTCATAGAGATTCCTTTCTGATATGTGACTTCACGACACAGAGTTCCACACACTGCTTCTCAGTAGAGTTTACTAAAATTTTTGTCTTGGATTCTGCAAAGTGATGTTTGCGAGCTCTTTGAGGGCTATGATGAAAAAGGATATATCCTCAGACAGAAAGCGGGAAGAAGCATTCTGAGAAACTGCATTACTATGTGTGTGTGCAACTCACAGAGTTACTCGTTTCACTTCAGCTAT
>NW_022303956.1:0-3717 GCF_002776525.5 Piliocolobus tephrosceles | reverse complement strand
AGTTTGCTTGGAATCTGCAATGAGATTCTTCTTAGGGCAAGGAAGCTTACGGTGACAAAGTATTTGTCCTCAGAGGAAAACTGGAAAGAAGCTTTCGTAGAGACTTCTGTGTGATGTGTGAATTCATCTCACAGAGTTACACTTATGTTTCATGGAGCAGGCCACTAACACTCTCTTTGGGGAAACTGAGAAGTCCTACTCTGGAGGGCTTTGTGGCCTGCGCTGATAAAGGAAATATCGTCATTTAAAAACGGGAAAGAAGCTTTCTGAGAAACTTCTTTGTGATCTGTGAATTCTTCTCACAGGGTTACATCTTAGTCCTCAGGAAGCAGTTTGCTAACACTCTTTTCCTGGAATCTGCAAGGTGATATTTGGGAGCCCTTGGGGGCCCATGGTGAAACAGGAAATATCATCACATAATAACTAGAGGGAAGCTCTCTGAGAGATTCCTTTCTCATATGTGACTTCACCACACAGAGTTCCAAACACTGCTTCTCGGTAGAGTTTGCTAAGACTGTTGTCTTGGATTCTGCAAAGTTATATTTAGGAGCTCATTGAGGGCTATGGTGAAAAAGGATATATCCTCAGACCGAAAGTGGCAAGAAGCATTCTGAGAAACTGAATTGCAATGTGTGAGTGGATCTCACAGAGTTACACGTTTCTGTTCAGCTGTCAGTTTGCTAAGACAGTTTGATTGGTATCTGCAATGATATTTTTCTTAGCGCAATGAAGCTTACGGTGACAAAGCAACTGTTCTCAGAGGAAAACTAGAACGAAGCTTTCTTAGAAACTTCTGTGTGATGTGTGAATTCATTTCACTGAGTTTCACTTATGTTTCATGGAGCAGGCCACTAACACTGTCTTTGGGGAAACTGAGAATTTCTACTCTGGAAGGCATTGAGGCCTGCGCTGATTAAGGAAATATCGTCATTTAAAAACGGGAAAGAAGCTTACTGAGAAACGTCTTTGTGGTCTATGAATTTGTATCACAGAGTTACATCTTCGTCTTCAGGAAGCAGTTTGCTAACACTCTTTTTCTGGAATCTGTAAGGTGATATATGGGAGCCCTTCGGGGCCCATGGTGAATAAGAAAATATCATCACATAATAACTAGAGGCAAGCTTTCTGAGAGATTGCTTTCTGCTATGTGACTTCACGACACAGAGCTCCACACACTGCTGCTCGGCAGCGTTTGCTAAGACTGTTGTCTTGGATTCTGCAAAGTGATATTTAGGAGCTCATTGAGGGCTATGGTGAAAAAGGATATATCCTCAGACAGAAAGTGGCAAGAAGCATTCTGAGAAACTGCATTGCTATGTGTGATTTCAGCTAACAGAGTTATACGTTTCTCTTCAGCTATCAGTTTGCTAAGACAGTTTGCTTGGAAACTGCACTGAGATTCTTAGCGCAATGAAGCTCACGGTGGCAAAGCAAGTGTCCTCAGAGGAATACTGGAAAGAAGCTTTCTTAGAAACTTCTCTGTGATGTGTGAACTCAACTCACAGAGTTAAACTTATGTTTCATGGAGCAGGCCACTAACACTGTCTTTGTGGAAACTGAGATGTTCTATTATGGAAGGCTTTGAGACCTACGCTGCTAAAGGAAATACCGTCAGTTAAAAACGGGAAAGAAGCTTTCTGAGAAACTTCTTTGTGATCTGTGAATTCGTCTCACAGAGTTACATCTTTGTCCTCAGGAAGCAGTTTGCTAACACTCTTTTCCTAGAATCTGCAAGGTGATATTTGGGAGCCCATTGGGGCCCATGGTGAAAAAGGAAATATCATCACATAATAAGTAGAGGGAAGCTTTCTGCGAGAATCCTTTCTGATATGTGACTTCACCACACAGACTTCCACACACTGCTTCTCGGCAGCGTTTGCTAAGACTGTTGTCTTGGATTCTGCAAAGTGAAATTTAGGAGCTCATTGAGGGCTATGGTGAAAAAGGATATATCCTCAGACAGAAAGTGGCAAGAAGCATTCTGAGAAACTGAATTGCTATGTGTGACTGCAACTCACAGAGTTAAACGTTTCTCTTCAGCTATCAGTTTGCTAAGACAGTTTACTTGGAAACTGCACTCAGATTTTTCTTAGCGCAATTAAAGGAAAGAAGCTAGTGTCCTGAGAGGAAAACTGGAAAGAGGCTTTCTTAGAAACTTCTCTGTGATGTGTGAACTCATCTCACAGAGTTCCACTTATGTTGCATGGAGCAGGCCAGTAACACTGTCTTTGTGGAAACTGAGTTGTTCTATTATGGAAGGCTTTGAGTTCTACGCTGATAAAGGAAATATCGTCAGTTAAAAACGGGAAAGAAGCTTTCTGAGAAACTTCTTTGTGATCTCTGAATTTGTCTCACAGAGTTACATCTTTGTCCTCAGGAAGCAGTTTGCTAACACTCTTCTCGTACAATCTACAACCTGATATTTGGGAGCCCTTTGGGGCCCATGGTGAAAAAGGAAATATCATCACATAATAAGTAGAGGGAAGCTTTCTGCGAGATTCCTTTCTGATATGTGACTTCAGCACACAGAGTTCCACACACTGCTTCTCGGCAGCGTTTGCTAAGACTGTTGTCTTGGATTCTGGAAAGTGATATTTAGGAGCTCATTGAGGGCTATGGTGAAAAAGGATATATCCTCAGACAGAAAGTGGCAAGAAGCATTCTGAGAAACTGCATTGCTATGTGTGAGTTCAACTAACAGAGTTACACGTATCTCTTCAGGTATCAGTTTGCTAAGACAGTTTGCTTGGAAACTGCACTGAGATTCTTCTTAGCGCAATGAATCTCACGGTGGCAAAGCAAGTGTCCTCAGAGGAAAACTGGAAAGAAGCTTTCTTAGAAACTTCTCTGTGATGTGTGAACTCATCTCACAGAGTTACACTTATGTTGCATGGAGCAGGCCACTAACACTGTCTTTCGGGAAACTGAGATGTTCTATTATAAAAGTCTTTGAGTTCTACGATGATAAAGGAAATATCGTCAGTTAAAAACGGGAAAGAAGCTTTCTGAGAAACTTCTTTGTGATTTGTGAATTCGTCTCACAGAGTTACATTTTTGTCCTTAGGAAGCAGTTTGCTAACACTCTTTTCGTAGAATCTGCAAGGTGATATTTGGGAGCCCATTGGGGCCAATGGTGAAAAAGGAAATATCATCACATAATAAGTAGAGGGAAGCTTTCTGCGAGATTCCTTTCTGATATGTGACTTCACCACACAGAGTTCCACACACTGCTTCTCGGAAGCGTTTGCTAAGACTGTTGTCTTGGATTCTGCAAAGTGATATTTAGGAGCTCATTGAGGGCTATGGTGAAAAAGGATATATCCTCAGACAGAAAGTGGCAAGAAGCATTCTGAGAAACTGCATTGCCATGTGTGAGTGCAACTCACAGAGTTACACGTTTCTCTTCAGCTATCAGTTTGCTAAGACAGTTTGCTTGGAAACTGCAATGAGATTCTTCTTAGCGCAACGTAGCTCACGATGACAAAGCAAGTGTCCTCAGAGGAAAACTGGAAAGAAGCTTTCTTAGAAACTTATCTGTGATGTGTGAACTCATCTCACAGAGTTACACTTATGTTGCATGGAGCAGGCCACTAACACTGTCTTTGGGGAAACTGAGAAGTTCTACTCTTGAAGGCTTTGAGTACTACGCTGATAAAGGAATGATCATCAGTTAAAAACGGGAAAGAAACTTTCTGAGAAACTTCTTTGTGATCTGTG
>NW_022303951.1:0-6505 GCF_002776525.5 Piliocolobus tephrosceles | reverse complement strand
TCACTTGGACTCGGGAAGGGGAACATCACACACTGGGGCCTATCATGGGGAGGGGGGAGGGGGGAGGGATTGCATTGGGGAGTTATACCTGATATAAATGATGAATTGATGGGTGCTGACGAGTTGATGGGTGCAGCACACCAACATGGCACATGTATACATATGTAACCTGCACGTTATGCACATGTACCCTAGAACTTAAAGTATAATAAAAAAAAAAAAGAAAATTTTACAATTGATAAACTGTGATTTTTAAATTAATATTTATATGGCACAACATTTTCCATTCTTTACTTCTCATCTTTCCTTAGCCTTAGGTTGTATATGGCCCTGTTTTAAAGCTTACAGCTAAATTTTCTCCCACAACCTTACAAACTGTCTCTGAACTAGAGTATGAATATATTTACATTTAATGTCATCACTGAAACATATAGATTTATATTTCCCATGTTACTTCATGTTTTGTATTACTCTTGATTGTTCTTTTTCATTTTCTCTTTCTTTTTTCACTTTTCAAACATTTTTTAAATTTCAAGTTTTTTCCTGATAGTTGTTTGGAAATTATGGAATATATTTCTCATCCTTTAGTGTTCCTCCATATAGGACAACATCCACAGTTTGAAAATTAAAGTTGTAAGTAAGTGAGATTCTTTAGTCACCTCTCAGACAATACAGTAGCTGTCTAGCACTTCAATTCCATTCAACTGCTTTCAACTTATGTTACTGATGTCATGTATTTTAATTCAAACTTTCTTAAAAACTTAAATTCCAAGATTCAAAAAATTGAGCTCCAAGGGTAAATCCCAATGTAAACTATAGGTTTTGGGTGATAATGACATGTCAATGTGAGTTCATCAATTGTCACAAATGTACCACTTGAGCAAAGGATGTTGAGAGTAGGGGAGGCTAAGTGTATGTCTGGGGTGGGGGCCACAGGGAACATATGGGAAATCTCTGTACCTTCTGCTCAATTTCTTTTTATGAACCTAAAACTGCTCTAAAAATGACATTTATTTAAAAATTGAATCCCATGGACATCACTATTATTGCTTTATTCAGTAAATATTCATTTAGATTTATCCACATATTGACCACTTTTTTATCACTTTCTTCTGTCTAAGATTACTTTTTTCTGCCTTTAGAACATTCTTTCAAATTTTTCCTTGTGAAGGTTGTCTTGTGATGACTCTTTCAGTTTATTTTTGTCTGATAATATTTTCATCTTATCTTATCCTTGAAAGATATTTCACTTGATGTAGAATTCTAAATTGGCAGATTTTTTTTCATTATAATGAATATATTATTCCACTGTCTTTTGACTGTCATTGTTCCATTGAGATACCAGATGTTTATCTACTTTCCACTTATTTGAATATATATATACATAATATATATATATATATATATATTTTCAGATTGCCATTAAGTGTTTCTCTCTCTCTCTAGCGTTTGGCTGTTTTCTTATGTCTATAGGTGTTAATTTCTTTTATTTTTAAAATTCATCAAGCTTCTTGAATCTTTGGCGTCTTTGATAACCAGTATCTCTTTAAATATTGCTTCCACTTTGTCTTGTCTCTTTCCTCTTTCTGGGACTATAATTAACCACATTTTAAAATTCTATTTTCTTTGCCTCTTACCTCACTTACTTATTTTCAATCTTTTATCTCTCTGTGTTTGCATCATGGGTAATATATTCTGACCTATGTTTCAGTTTACAAATTCTCTCTTCAGTTATATCTAATTTCCTTTTAAAAGGAAATTTATGTGCTTTCTATGTGCTTTTTAGGTTTCCTTACTGCGTTTACTTTTATAAGTGCTACCAAATATGCTTTTATCAAATCTCCTCTACCACTTTTATAATTTCTTGTTTTCTTTAAAATTGTTAATACTCTCTTCTAGCTCTGTAAACTGATTAAACATAGTTGTTTTAAAATGTATTTCTGATAATTCTATTGTCTGACATCTTCCTTGAGAATCTTCTATTTTTCCCTCCTGGGACCCGGCTTTCTTATATACTTGATTATTTTTGTGTGTCATTCATTGTCCTTGAACAAATAACATTGCTCTTGAGGATAATCTGAAACCTAGAATAAAGGAAACTTCATTCAGAAGGAATTCACAGGTACTTTTTGGTGTCACTACATGTCTGTTACCATGTTAAACTAATTTCACAGCTTGATAGGGTCTAGATTATACAGGTGATATATATTTAAATTACACAAAATAGCTTACTTCTGGTTTACTTTTATGCTGAGAGTCTATACTTTAAAGACTCAGCTTTCAAAGTTTAAAATTTTCCAGATTGCCATATGCTTTCAGAGCCAAAGGAACTTTTTGTTCTTACCTCTCTGGATTTTCACTCCCCCTTCAATTTTTCCTGATAATTCCTAGCTATTGTATCATTTAGCCATTGCTTCTAAAGAGAGTTTTAAAACAAATATTTAGTCTACCATTTTAATTTGTTATTCAAGAAGAGTTGATTAGAATAACGAATCCTCTTATTGTAGCAGGATGAGCCGCAGACAAAACCTCTCAGACACGGAGTTGTAGAAGGAAGGGCTTTATTCAGCTCGGAGCATGGGCAAGCTACTGCCTTAAAATCCAGGCTCCCCGAGTGCACAATTTCTGTCCCTTTTAAGGGCTCACAACACTAAAGATTTCATATGAAAGGGTCGTGATTGATCGAGCAATCTAGAGGATACGTGACAGGGGTTTCATGCACTGATAGAAACAGAACAGGGCAGGGAGTTTCACAGTGTTCTTTTATACAATGCCAGGAATCTATGGATAACATCGGTTTCTAAGTCAAGAGTTGATTTTTAACTACTAGGTTTAGGCCAGGCAGGCCCAGGCCCGGTTTTGGGGATGGTGCCGGGCTGCCTGTCTTTGGTTTCACTTCCTTGTTTTTTCTTAAAACATGTGCTGAGTATAAAACAATATAAAACAATATGAGAGAGTCTCTCTCTTTCCTCATTATTACTGAAATTGAAATCTTTTCCTTCCTTTTCTTCAGGCTTAGCTGTGCATTTAAAAGGATGTTGTTCCTATTTCTCCACATCCTCTCCAGCACCTGTTGTTTCCTGACTTTTTAATGATTGCCATTCTAACTGGTGTGAGATGGTATCTCATTGTGGTTTTGATTTGCATTTCTCTGATGGCCAGTGATGATGAGCACTTTTTCATGTGTCTGTTGGCTGTATGAATGTCTTCTTTTGAGAAATGTCTGTTCATATCCTTTCCCCACTTTTTGATGGGGTTGTTTGTTTTTTTCTTGTATATTTGTTTGAGTTCTTTGTAGATTCTGGAAATGAGCCCTTTGTCAGTGAGTAGATTGCAAAACTTTTCTCCCATTCTGTAGGTTGCCTGTTCACTCTGATGGTAGTTTGTTTTGCTGTGCAGAAGCTCTTTAGTTTAATTAGATCCCATTTGTCAATTTTGGCTTTTGCTGCCGTTGCTTTTGGTGTTTTAGACATGAAGTCCTTGCCCATGCCTATGTCCTGAATGGTACTACCTAGATTTTCTTCTAGGGTTTTTATGGTATTAGGTCTAACATTTAAGTCTCTAATCCATCTTGAATTAATCTTCGTATAAGGAGTAAGGAAAGGATCCAGTTTCAGCTTTCTACTTATGGCTAGCCAATTTTCCCAGCACCATTTATTAAATAGGGAATCCTTTCCCCATTTCTTGTTTTTCTCAGGTTTGTCAAAGATCAGATGGTTGTAGATGTGTGGCATTATTTCTGAAGGCTCCGTTCTGTTCCATTGGTCTATATCTCTGTTTTGGTACCAGTACCATGCTGTTTTGGTTACTGTAGCCTTGTAGTATAGTTTGAAGTCAGGTAGCGTGACGCCTCCGGCTTTGTCCTTTTGACTTAGGATTGTCTTGGCAATGCGGGCTCTTTTTTGGTTCCCTATGAACTTTAAAGCAGTTTTTTCCAATTCGGTGAAGAAACTCATTGGTAGCTTGATGGGGATGGCATTGAATCTATAAATAACCTTGGGCAGTATAGCCATTTTCACGATATTGATTCTTCCTATCCATGAGCATGGTATGTTCTTCCATTTGTTTGTGTCCTCTTTGATTTCACTGAGCAGTGGTTTGTAGTTCTCCTTGAAGAGATCGTTTACATCCCTTGTAAGTTGGATTCCTAGGTATTTTATTCTCTTTGAAGCAATTGTGAATGGAAGTTCATTCCTGATTTGGCTCTCTGCTTGTCTGTTACTGGTGTATAAGAATGGTTGTGATTTTTGCACATTAATTTTGTATCCTGAGACTTTGCTGAAGTTGCTTATCAGCTTAAGAAGATTTTGGGCTGAGACGATGGGGTTTTCTAAATACACAATCATGTCATCTGCAAACAGGGACAATTTGACTTCTTCTTTTCCTACCTGAATACCCTTGATTTCTTTCTCTTGCCTGATTGCCCTAGCCAGAACTTCCAACACTATGTTGAATAGGAGTGGTGAGAGAGGGCATCCCTGTCTTATGCCAGTTTTCAAAGGGAACTTTTCCAGTTTTTGCCCATTCAGTATGATATTAGCTGTGGGTTTGTCATAAATAGCTCTTATTATTTTGAGGTACGTTCCATCAATACCGAATTTGTTGAGCGTTTTTAGCATGAAGGGCTGTTGAATTTTGTCAAAAGCCTTTTCTGCATCTATTGAGATAATCATGTGGTTCTTGTCTTTGGTTCTGTTGATATGCTGGATTACGTTGATTGATTTGCGAATGTTGAACCAGCCTTGCATCCCAGGGATGAAGCCCACTTGATCATGGTGGATAAGCTTTTTGATGTGCTGCTGAAACCGGTTTGCCAGTATTTTATTGAGGATTTTTGCATCGATGTTCATCAGGGAGATTGGTCTAAAATTCTCTTTTTTTGTTGTGTCTCTGCCAGGCTTTGGTATCAGGATGATGCTGGCCTCATAAAATGAGTTAGGGAGGATTTCCTCTTTTTCTATTGATTGGAATAGTTTCAGAAGGAATGGTACCAGCTCCTCCTTGTACCTCTGGTAGAATTCAGCTGTGAATCCATCTGGTCCTGGGCTTTTTTTGGTGGGCAGGCTATTAATTGTTGCCTCAATTTCAGAGGCTGCTATTGGTCTATTCAGGGATTCAACTTCTTCCTGGTTTAGTCTTGGAAGAGTGTACGTGTCCAGGAAATTATCCATTTCTTCTAGATTTTCTAGTTGATTTGCGTAGAGGTGTTTATAGTATTCTCTGATGGTAGTTTGTATTTCTGTGGGGTCGGTGGTGATATCCCCTTT
This sequence comes from Piliocolobus tephrosceles, assembly GCF_002776525.5. Lineage (NCBI taxonomy): Eukaryota > Metazoa > Chordata > Mammalia > Primates > Cercopithecidae > Piliocolobus > Piliocolobus tephrosceles. The sequence goes on along the minus strand of NW_022303951.1, from coordinate 1,238 downwards.
ATCATTTTTTATTGCATCTATTTGATTCCTCTCTCTTTTCTTCTTTATTAATCTTGCTAGCGGTCTGTCAATTTTGTTGATCTTTTCAAAAAACCAACTCCTGGATTCATTGATTTTTTGGAGGGTTTTTTGTGTCTCTATCTTCTTCAGCTCTGCTCTGATCTTAGTTATTTCTTGCCTTCTGCTAGCTTTTGAATGTGTTTGCTCTTGCCTCTCTAGTTCTTTTAATTGTGATGTTAGAGTGTCAATTTTAGATCTTTCCTGCTTTCTCTTGTGGGCACTTAGTGCTATAAATTTCCCTCTACATACTGCTTTAAATGTGTCCCAGAGATTCTGGTATGTTGTATCTTTGTTCTCATTGGATTCAAAGAACATCTTTATTTCTGCTTTCATTTCGTTATGTACCCAGTAGTCATTCAGGAGCAGGTTGTTCAGTTTCCATGTAGTTGAGCGGTTTTGATTGAATTTCTTAGTCCTGAGTTCTAGTTTGATTGCACTGTGGTCAGAGTGACAGTTTGTTATAATTTCTGTTCTTTTACATTTGCTGAGGAGTGCTTTACTTCCAATTATGTGGTCAATTTTGGAATAAGTGTGATGTGGTGCTGCGAAGAATGTATATTCTGTTGACTTGGGGTGGAGAGTTCTATAGATGTCTATTAGGTCCGCTTGGTGCAGAGATGAGTTCAATTCCTGGATATCCTTGTGAACTTTCTGTCTCGTTGATCTGTCTAATGTTGACAGTGGAGTGTTGAAGTCTCCCATTATTATTGTATGGGAGTCTAAGTCTCTTTGTAAGTCTCTAAGGACTTGCTTTATGAATCTGGGTGCTCCTGTATTAGGTGCATATATATTTAGGATAGTTAGCTCTTCCTGTTGGATTGATCCCTTTACCATTATGTAATGGCCTTCTTTGTCTCTTTTGATCTTTGATGGTTTAAAGTCTGTTTTATCAGAGACTAGGATTGCAACCCCTGCTTTTTTTTGTTCTCCATTTGCTTGGTAGATCTTCCTCCATCCTTTTATTTTGAGCCTATGTATGCCTCTGCATGTGAGATGGGTCTCCTGAAGATAGCAGACTGATGGGTCTTGACTCTTTATCCAGTTTGCCAGTCTGTGTCTTTTAATTGGAGCATTTAGTCCATTTACATTTAAGGTTAATATTTTTATGTATGATCTTGATCCTGCCATTATGATATTAACTGGTTATTTTGCTCATTAGTTGATGCAGTTTCTTCCTA
>NW_022303949.1:1972-3458 GCF_002776525.5 Piliocolobus tephrosceles | reverse complement strand
GCTGGGTCGGGTCTGTCTCGAGGGGAGGTGCTGTGCTCTCTGCCCCCCGCCCTGCAGGGGTGGAGAGCTGGGACTGGCAGACTCAGACCTGGGGTGTCTCCACCCCTCTGCCCAGCAGGCACTTGCCCCTCCTCAGCATCGCACTGGCACCGCATCAGTACTCCTTATGGGCTGAGGGGCCAGGGCACTCCAGTCCAGGGACCGAGATCTTGGCCTTAGAACAACATGAGGAGCTGGGGCAGCCCTAAGACCCCGCCCCGTATCCCTCACCACAGGCCTGGGGCTGCCCGGGAGGCCCCTGCCCAGTGCTGGAGACACCTGGTGGTCAGAAGCAGTCCCTGTGGCCTCCCAAGTCCCAGCCAGACAGGGAGGTGCCAGGTGTCAGGCCCAGAGGGACGCTGCTCACTGCTCAGGGGCTCGCCTGGGACCCAGGGGACGGGCCTCCCAGAAGTGGGCCTTTATCTCTCTTGGTCAAGCCTGCCGCCCACTCCGCCTGCCCAAGAGGAATGAAAGGGCCAAGTAGTACCTGAGAGGCCAAAGTCCATGGTTGGGGTTGAGGGGCAGAGGCCTCCTTCACCTCCTTCCTATGCACAGCCCTCTGGGCCTCATCGTGACTATGCTGTCAGCCCAGGCCAGCTTCCCACAGGGAGGACCCCTCGAAATTCCCCAGGGGTGGCTCTCTTTCCAAGGCCACACCCTCCTTGTATAGGAGGCTCTGGACCGAGGGCCCAGAGGAGTCGGACAGAAAGTTGGGCTGGATGGGGCCTGAAAGGCTGGCAGAGAGGCAGGGGTAAATGGGCATCCTTGCCGATTGCCTCTAAAATGCAGTCCCCTTTAGTCTACATGTGAGACTGAGCCCTGGAATAGGGTGGATTAGGTGTGTTCTGGCTCAGCCTACCACTCACTAGCTGCTACACACACTACAGGCACCTGGAAATGCACACAGACACACGCACATACAGGCACGGGTGCACACAAACACGCACATGCACACGCAGAGACATGCTTTGGCTGACTCCTTCCTGTTTAGTTGGGATGTCCCCATGCCTTCAGGAAGCCCTTGCCTCCCACCCCTGGCTGAGTCAGGGGCGTCCTGGACTTCCCTCTGTCACAGCCCGGGCCACCGTTGTGGTCAGTGTTCAGTCCCAGGTCCCTCAGACTGGGAGCAAGGATGTTAGGCTCAGCCATGCACCCAGCACAGAGTGCAGTGTTTGGCTGGGCAGGGGGCATTGGATGAGCAGCGACGGTGACTCAGGGTCTTCTCATGCCCCTGCTCCATGTGTGGGGTGGGGCAGTGAGGGAATGGACTGCTGCATCTTGGACTTTGTCCTTGGCCCTGGGAGCCATCTTGAGATGGTAAAGAGGGACAGGCCAGGCCTGGGTCATAGAGAGGTCCCTTGGGTGTCCCCCATGTGGAGGCGCCGCCTGGGGAGAAGCCGGGGGGGAGATGGGAGGGTCAAGGTGGAGGTCTGGGAGGCAGCATCCC
>NW_022303949.1:0-1872 GCF_002776525.5 Piliocolobus tephrosceles | reverse complement strand
CCAAAGATGCATTGAAAATGGGAGTGGAGGTCTGGGGAGTCACACTCCGTCAATGTTTCAGGGACCATTGCCAGGGAGGACACCTGTGAGATGGTTTTGTACCTGGTCTGGCTGGTGGAGGGCCTGGAAATGGTCAGCATGGAAAGGGGCCAGAGGGGAGCCTGGGTCACTCAACGCTGTGCCCCTGCTGTGGCTTGGAGCCACGGGTCCTGCATGGAACTCTCAGAGCAGGCAGGATCTGCCCTGACCTCAGCCCATGGGGAAAGCAGCCACTGCCCGCAGAGAGGGTGGGACTGGGGCAAGAGGCTTGGGGTGAGTGGAGCATAGGGATAGTCAGGAAGGCTGCCAGGGTTGTCCCCAACTCCTGCAGCTGAGACCACAGCAGTGTCACAGGCTTCGGGGCTCATGGGGTGAGCCAGCATTGGCTGGACATGTGGCATGACCTGGAGATAGGAACAGCCTCTGGGAAGACAGGCTCCGAGTCCCCCTTTTGCTGAGCATGGCCTGTCCCCTTCAGGAATGGTTTGATGCAGCTGGGACTGGCAGCCGCCGTGGACCTGGGTAACAAGAAGGGCACAGCTGAAGACCCACACGCGGCCGGCCACCATCTCCCACAACTTCCTCCTGGACCACGAGAAGTTGCTCTTCTTCTACCAGAAGGCCAGGACCTTCACTACAGAGCTCAATGTCTGCAGGGTCAACCTGCCTCCTCTGCCACTCTGCGGGTGGGCCCCCTGGTTGGCCCCAGCCACCCTCGCTGAGGACAGCATCTGAGGAAGTGGGTTTTGTGCAAGGAGGATGGTCTCCTGCCTCTCCTGGTGTCTCCCGTGGCTCATTTTCTGGGAAATGGAGGCATGAAAGCAGGGTTCAAATAGCAATAAATGTTTTTGCAATAACATACTGAAGTCCCCAGGACATCCTTCCCTGTGTGCTTCCTGGGCTGTCTAGGGGCCAGCCCCTTCCCTGGTGGCAGCCCTCTGATCTTGGGGATGAGGAAGACCCTGAATCCAACAGACCTGGGTCAGGTCACCATGAGCCTCAGTTTCCTTGGCGGCCAGAGGGGAGATGGTGGAACTCCCTGGGCAGCTCCCTGCTCTCCCTGTTCAGAGCTTTTGCTGTAGGTCTCGTGCCACCCTTGCCTTTATCCTTCAGGCCACTGTGCCCGCATGTAGGGGCTGCTAGTGCCCCTGTTCGCCATTGAAGAAACAGAGGCACAGAAAGGTTAGGTGTCTCACCCACCGTCACACAGCAGGTAGGGGCGGAGACACAGAGCCCAGTACACTGACCACCACACCACCCTGCCAGCTTGCTGCCAGGAAGGTGTCCCCCATTAGGACCCAAGGTCAGCTCCTGGACCTATCTTGTGGTGTCAGGAGAGCCACAGGCCAGTGAGGGTGGCCCCGGGGATCCCTCACTCAGTGTCCTCTGCTCCCAGACTTGGCTGGGCCGAGCCTGGCCAGTCCCACCTCTGGCCACCAGTCAGCCCTGCAGGAAGTGAGATGCAGGGATCTCCGCCTGTGTAGACGCTGCTACCCAGTATTGAAAGCCTCATCTGGGCTGCCCCCTATGCCATCCCCACAGGCCCCCTCCCCTTCCGGACCCCGGCCCTCATCTCAGTCCCTGGAATCCCAGGTTTTCCTTCTTGGAATCTCTTGGCCCAAGGGAACACAGCTCACACAGTCTCTTTGCCAGTTTAAGGCAAGGAAACCGAGGCTCAGAGACTGTGGGTGTCCCACGTGATTCTCACATACACTGCACTCTCCCTGGCCCCTCTTTTAAACACTTTAAATGAGGTGACATTCACATCGCATGCAATTAACTATTTCAATGCGAATAATGTGGTGGCATTTGTGCATTCACAGTCCTGTGCAA
>NW_022303947.1:2675-3945 GCF_002776525.5 Piliocolobus tephrosceles | reverse complement strand
AAGTTTCTCAGAGGGCTTCTTTCTAGTTTTTATCTGAGTATACTTCCCTTGTCACCATATGCTTCAATGCGCTGTCAAATATCCCATTGCAGATTCCAAGAAAACAGTGTTAGCAAATGCGAAATGCACAGAACAGTGTAACTCTGTGAGATGAATTCACACGTCACAAAGCAATTTCTCAGAAAGCCTCTTTTTGATTTTTATTTGAGGTTAATTCCCTTGTCATTGTAAGCTTCAAGGCGGTCCCAGAGATCCTGTTGCAGATACCACGAGAAGGTTGTCAGCAAGCCACTCCGTGAAAAGAAATGTGTGACTCTGTGAGATGAATTCACACATCACAAACCAATTTCTCAGAAAGTTTCTTTCTAGTTTTTATATAAGGATATTTCTTTTTTCACCGTGAGCTTCCATGTGCTCCAAAATATCCCACTGCAGATCCCAAGAAAACAGTGTTCGGAAACTGTTGAATGAAAAGATCAATGTAACTCTGTGACATGAATTCACACATCATGAAGCAGTTTCTAAGACACCTTCTTTCTAGTTTTTATCTAAAGATAGTTCCTTTTTCACCTGAATAGGCCTTAATGCATTCGTGAATATAAATTCGCAGATTCCACAAAAGTAGTGTTAGCAAACTGCTCAATGAAAAGGAAGGTGTAACTGTGGGTGATGAATTTACACATCACAAAGCAGTATCCCAGAAAGCTTCTTTTTGGTTTTTACCTGATCAAATTTCCCTTGTCACCGTAGACATCAATGCACACCAAAACATACTATTGCAGATTCCACGAAAACGGTGTTAGGAAACTTCAACACAAAAAGAAATGTGTAACTCTGTGAGATGAATTAACACAGCACAAACTGGTTTCTCAGAAATCTTATTTCTTGTTTTTAACTGAGGATATTTCCTGTGTCATCATACGCTTCAATGCACTCCCAAATACTACATTGCATATCCCAAGAAAACAGTGATAGCAAATGCTCAATGAAAAGAACAATGTAACATGTGAGATGAATTCACACACCACAAAACAGTTTCTCAGAATGCTTCTTTCTAGTTTTTGTGGGAGAATATTTCCTTTGTCACCATAGTCTTCAATGCAATAAAAAATAACCCTTCTGAGATTCCCTCAAAAGAGTGCTACCAAACTGCTCCCTGACAGGAATCATGAACTCAGTGAGATGAATTCACACATCACAAAGCTATTTCTCAAAAAGCTGCATTCTAGTTTTTATCAAAGAATATTTCCTTTTACACCATAGCCTCAAA
>NW_022303947.1:0-2575 GCF_002776525.5 Piliocolobus tephrosceles | reverse complement strand
AACTCTGTGAGATGAATTCACACACCACAAAGTAGTTTCTCAGAAAGCTTCTTTCTCGTTTTTATCAGAGGATATTTCCTTTGTCATCATAGGCCTCAGTGCACTCTCAAATATCCCTTTGCAGATTGCACAAAAACAATGTTAGAAAACTGCTCAATGAATAGAAATGTGTAACTCTGTGAGATGAAATCACACTTCACAAAGAAGTGTCTCAGAGGGATCCTTCTAGTTTTTATCAGAGGATATTTCCTTTGTCACCATAGGTTTCATTGTGATCCAAAATATCCCTTCTCAGATTCCCCAAAAGCAGTGCAACCAAACTGCTCCATGAAGAGAATCTTGTAACTCTGTGAGATGAATTCTCACATCACAAAGCAGTTTCTCAGAAAGCTTCTTTCTAGTTGCTATCTGAGGATATTTCCTTTGTTACCATAGGCTTCAATGCGCTCCCAGTACCCTTCTGCCATTTCCGGGAAAACAGTCTTAGCAAATTGCTCCATGAAAATAATGGTGTGAATCTGAGATGCATTCACACATCACAAATCAGTTTCTCAGAAAACTTCTTTCTAGTTTTCATTGGAGGATATTTCCTTTTTCACCATAGGCGTAATATGTTCCCAAATTTCTTCTTTCAGATTCCACAAAAACAGTGTTAGCAAACTGCTCCAAGAAAAGACAGGTGTATTTCTGTGAGATGAATTCACACTTACAAAGAAGTTTCTCAGAGGGCTTCTTTCTAGTTTTTATCTGAGGATATTTAATTTATCACCATAGACTTCAATGCGTTCCCAAATATCCCATTGCAGATTCCAAGAAAACAGTGTTAGCAAACTACTCAGTGAAAACAACAGTTTCACTCTGTGAGATGAATTCACATATCAACAAGAAATTTCTCAGAAAGCTTCTTTTTGGTTTTGATCAGAGGATATTTCCCTTATTATCATAGGCTTCAAGGCAATCCCATGGATACTGTTACAGATTCCACGAGAACGATGTTAGCACACTACTCCAAGAAATGTGTAACTCTGTGAGATGAATTATTGCATCACAAACCAGTTTCTCAGAAAGCTTCTTTCTAGTTTTTATATGATGATAGTTCCTTTATCACCATGAGCTTCAATTCACTCCCAAATACCCCATGACAGATCCCAAGAAAACAGTGTTAGAAAACTACTCAAAGAAAAAAACAGTGGAACTCTGTGACATGAACTCACACTTCACAAAGTAGTTTCTCAGACAGCTTCTTTCTAGTTTTTATCTGAGAAAAGTTCCTTCTTCACCTGAATAGGCCTCAATGTGCTCACATATATACCATTGCAGATACCACAAAAATAGTGTTAGCAAAGTGCTCAATGAAAAGAAAGGTGTAACTGTGGGAGATGAATTCACACATCACAAAGCAGTTTCCCAGAAAGCTTCTTTTTGTTTTTTACCTGATGATATTTCCCTTGTCACCGTAGACTTCAATGAGCACCCAAATATCCTATTGCAGATTCCATGAAAATGGTGTTAGGAAACTTCAATAAGGTAGCAAATGTGTAACTCTGTGAGATGAATTTACATATGACAAAGAAGTTTCTCAGAAAGCTTCTTTGTAGTTTTTATCTGAGGACTTTTCCTTTGTCACCATAGGCTTCAAAGTGCTCCCAAACATCGTCTTGCAGATACAACGAAAACGGTGTTAGCAAACTGCTCCAAAAAGAAATGTGTAACTCTGTGAGATGAATTAACACAGCACAAAATGGCTTCTCAGAAAACTTCTCTCTGGTTTTTAACTGAGGATATTTCCTTTTTCACCATAGGACTCAAGGCACTCTCGAGCATACCTTTGCAGATTCCAAGAAAATAGTGTTAGCAAACTGCTCAATGAAACGAATGGTGCACAGCTGTGAGATAAATTCACACATCACAAAGTTGTTTCTCAGAGAGCTTCTTTCTGGGTTTATCTGAGAAGATTTCCTTTTTCATCATAGGCCTCAAAGCGATCTTGAATATCCCATTGCAGATTCCAAGAAAAACGAGTTAACAAACTACTCAATGAAAAGAATGGTGTTACTCTGTGAGATGAATTCACACATCACAAAGCAGTTTCTAAGAAAGCTTTTTTCTAGTTTTTATGGGAGGATATTTCCTCTGTTACCATAGTCTTCAATGTGATCCAAAATATCCCTTCACAGATTCCCTAAAAAGAGTGCTAGCAAACTGCTCCATGAAAAGTATCATGTAATTCAGTGAGGTGAATTCACACATCACAAAGCTGTTTCTCAGAAAGCTTCTTTCTAGTTTTTATCAGAGAATATTTCCCTTTTCACCATAGGCTTCAAAGGGATCCTGAATATCCCATTGCAGCTACCAAGAAAAATGTGTGAAAAAACTGCTCAATGAAAACAATGTTGTAGCTTTGTGAGATGAATTCACACATCACGAAGCAGTTTTTCAGAAAGCTTCTTTCTAGTTTTTATCTGAGGATATTTCCTTTGTCACCATAGCCTTCAATGCACTCTCAAATATCCGTTTGCGGATTCCACGAAAACAATGTTAGCAAACTGCTCCATGAATAGAAACGTGTAACTCT
>NW_022303945.1:446-3154 GCF_002776525.5 Piliocolobus tephrosceles | reverse complement strand
TTTGAAAATGTGAGAAATTATTTCCTGGAAATCAAGAAAAAGAGAAAGATTGAAAAAAGATTCCATATTTTAAAAGACTAGAGAAATAGGACATCTAGGTGCAGCATAACATCTTTTTGCTCTAAAGGACATAAAACAATACGTAGTTCTTTGTTCTAGCCCTGTTATCTACAAAAGAAAAATAGAAATTAAATAAGGCAAAGTTCCATTTTTCTAAAATTACACTTCACACACACACACACACACACACACCATTCTTAAATAATAGATTATAGAGACATTTCAGTTCAAACTACCTAAGAAATATTTAAACATTCAAGTAAAGAGGTTTGATACCTCGGGACAACTGGCTTTGTTTCCCCAACCATTCTGATTAATTACATATTTTTCTCTAATAATTCTTTACTTATACCTCCTGCTCTTCTTGGCTTAGTGAAGTTTTTCTTGGTTTTTTTTTTTTTTTTTTGGTTTGGTTTGTTTTTTCTGGATACCTAAATAAATTGTATCTAATCAATTATTTGATTAAACTCTAATCAACTTTAAACCGAAGAAAACCACTTCCATGCCAATAGAAATAGATTTTGGCCTATACTCAGGTTCCACATTGGATTCTATCCTTACAAAAAAAATCATCATTTTTTTTAAGTAGGAACCATACTAATAAAAATAGGAAAGAGACAACCCTATGTCAAAAGAGAGTTAAAAATTATTTCCACTTCTCTTTCTTCCTTCCTTCTTTTTTCCCCTCCTTCTTTCCCTCCCTCCCTCCTTATCCTTCCTTCCTTCCTTCCTTCCTTCCTTTTTTCCTTCCCTCCCTCTCTCCCTTTCTCCCTCTCTTACTTCTTTCCTTTCTTCCCTTCCTCCCTCTGTCACTTGCTGGCTTTGTTTTAAATATGTTGTGGTCTAAGATATCATCCATAATTTCCTCTAATTTCTTAACTTATTTAAAGTGAAGGTAGTGACATTTACAATAATAATATATAGTACAATTAATTAAGCAAGAAAGCTCAAATTATTTTTAATGGTTTTAATCACAGGGTTAAATGCCATGCTCATGAAAGTCTCTAAGGAAAGACTCTATCCAAGATCATCTGGGATAGAGAAGGCAGAAATGCCTCAGGTTACTCATCAGGGAAGAGTGTCATTCTTTGAATATTTGGCAATAAATTTTATAATAAGCCAATCATCCAGAAGAAAAGAAACACTCAAGTAATAATTAATTTATAATTAATATTTAATAGGAGCACAGCATAGAATATTTATCTTTTAGTGAGAATGGTTTTATGATGTATTTTAAGCAGCATACTTGAGAGATGTAATTCCAACTAACTTAGCTACTTTCTGAATAGTTCAGTGTACCTAAAATTCTAGAGACTCAGATTTATTCTATTTCTACATTCTAGTGGAAGTGGCCTGGAACTGGAAACCAGAACTGGCCTTACCACCTTCACTTTATACATCACATGAATTAAGTTGAATTGTTTTGTTTCCAAAGCTACTGATCTCCAGCTGTTATAATGTAGTGAAGTAGTGATTGTATTTGCCTTCTCCTTTCCTCTCACCCTGCTAGGGCTCAGTCCATAAGACTTATTTTCCCTTGCTTGGAAATAAATTCTCAATAATTTTTTCTTAATACTTTTCATTAACTCTGCAATAAGATATCAAAAATACCACAATTTTGTTGGAGTGAAATACTCTCATTTCAGGAATATTGCAATCGCCTTTACTTTTGTATTTGCCTTCATGTAAAATTTATTGAAAATTACTGTTCAGAGTAATTTTCTTAAAATACTGCTTTTGCTACAGCTCACAATTCCGTACTGAGTGCAGAAAATTATCTAAATTTCTATATGACAATTCCAGTCAATTCTCAAACTGCTTTACCCTTCATTTACAGGTATATTTTCTCTTGCTCACCTATTTGTTGTCTCAATTTGTAGTCAAAGCAGTTTACTTATGTCCCATTATCTATGTTCCTATTTCTTGTGTCCACATCTTTGTTCATATTATCTCTCCTATTTATTATATGGGCACCAAAAACTCCTTTCCCACCTCACTTTCCCTGCTTATCAAAATGGTATCAAACATTAATCTTCAAATTAAAATCTTTTCCAACAGCAGAATGTGCACTCTTCTCAAGTGCATATGAACACTCTTCATTATAGATTATATCTTAGACCACAAAACAATTCTGAATACATTAAAAAATATTAAAATCATGCAAAGTATAGTTTTTGTTTTCTTTTTTTAATTTTTTAAATTATATTTTAAGTTCTGGGATACATGTGCACACTGTGCAGGTTTGTTACATGAGTATACACGTGCCATGGTGGTTGTCTGCACCCATCAACACCTCATCTACATTAGTTATTTTTCCTAATGCTATCCCTCCCCTAGCCCCCCACCCCTGACAAGCCCGGTGTGTGATGTTCCCCTCTCTGGGTCCATGTGTTCTCATAGTTCAACTCCCACTTATGAGTGAGAACATGCAGTGTTTGGTTTTCTGTTCCTTTGTGAACTCATCCTTTTTTATGGCTGCACAGTATTCCATGGTGTATATGTGCCACATTTTCTTCATCCAGTCTATCATTGATGAGCATTTGGGTTGGTTCCAAGTCTTTGCTATTGTAAATAGTGCTGCAATAAACGTACATGTGCATATGTTTTTATAGTAGCATGATTTGTAATCCTTTGGGTATATATCCAGT
>NW_022303945.1:0-346 GCF_002776525.5 Piliocolobus tephrosceles | reverse complement strand
CACATCTTCTCCAGCATCTGCTGTTTCCTGACTTTTTAATGATTGCTATTCTAACTGGTATGAGACGGTATCTCATTGTGGTTTTGATTTGCATTTCTCTAATGACCAGTGATTATGCGCTTTTTTTTTGTATGTTTGTTGGCTGCATAAATGTCTTTTTTTGAAAAGTGTCTGTTCATATCATTTGCCCATTTTTTGATGAGGTTGTTTGTTTTTTTCATGTAAATTTGTTTAAGTTCCTTGTAGATTCTGGATATTAGCCCTTTGACAGACAGGTAGATTGCAAAAAATTTCTTCCATTCTGTAGGTTGCCTTTTCACTCTGATGATAGTTTCTTTTGCTGTAC
>NW_022303944.1:0-1760 GCF_002776525.5 Piliocolobus tephrosceles | reverse complement strand
TGTTTTAATTTTTTTTTAAACTCTTCAAATTTTAAAAATAAAAAATGATTGTTTATTATTGATTTTTAATTACAGTTTCCATTGTAAAATTTTTTTTCAACAAAAAAAAAAAAATGATAAAAATGAAACATTTAATAAACAAACATTTTGTTATATATTTTTGTTTACTTTTCTTGAATAAATGTTACTAAATATTTTATTTTTTTTTTTTTTTCTATACTTTTTTTTTACTTTTTTTTTTTTTTTTGTTTTTAAATTTTTTTTCTTTTTTTTTTTTTCTTTTTTTTTTTTTTTTTTTTTTTGTTTTTATATTTTCTTTCTTTTTTTTCTTTTTTTTTTTATGCTTTTTTATTTTCTTTCTTTCTTTTTTTTTTTTTTTATTTTTTTATATACAAATAGATTTATAACAACAATGTATGCAACATATTTGTATGTTCTTAATTTTGTAAAAAATAATGAATAAATAATACAATAAAAAAATAATATTTACTAAAAATAAATAATAACAAAAAAAAATAATGAATCAAATTAAAAAAACTACACTTGTGTTAGAGCAGCCATATTAGTATGACTGCTCTCACGCATATTAATTTTTATAAGCTATTAAAAATTAATGTTAAAACTGATGAAATGTTTATTTTATTTTTTTTTTTTTGTTATAATTTTTTCGCCGAAACTTTTTTTTACAATTCCGACTTTTTTTTGCATTTTTTTTTTACACCTAAAATTTTTTTTTAAAAAAAAGTAAAGTTCATATATATATATATAGATATATGCTCAATTTTTTTTTTTTTTATTTTATATATGATCATACCAAAAAAAAAAAAGAGGAATAAATAAAAAACATATATGTATATAAATTTATGTATTTTAGTGTAAACATATGTTAATTTCATTTTTTTGAAGCAAAATTTTTTACATTATTACGATCAATAAAAAATTGTAATAGTAATACAGAAAAAAGTATAAATGTCAAATCCAAGTTTAATAATTTTACTTAAAAATTAATTTATACGACAAAATATATTTTTTTGCTATGTTAAACTTAAAATGTTGCTTGAGTTCATTTTAAATGTTGCTAGGGTTCATCGAAAAAGTTACTAGGGTTCATTAAAAATATTTATAGGTTACATTAAAAATATTTATAGGTTACATTAATAATATTTATAGGTTACAATAAAACTGTTTATAGGTTAAATTAAAAATATTTTGAAGTTTTATTAAAAATGATTTCAGGTTACATTAAAATTGTTACTAGGTTACATTAAAAATATTTATAGGTTACATTAAAAATATTTTTAGGTTACATTAATAATATTTATAGGTTACAATAAAAATGTTTATAGGTTACATTAAAAATATTTTAAATTTTTATTAAAAATGATTTCAGGTTACATTAAAATTGTTACTAGATTTCATTAAAAATATTTATAGGTTCATTGAAAATGTTATTAGGGTTCATTGAAAATGTTGCTAGGGTTCATCGAAAATGTTATTAGGGTTCATTAAAAATATTTATAGATTACATTAAAAATATTGCTAGGTTTTATTAAAAATGTTTATAAGTTACATTAAAAAGGTTGTTAGGTTACTATAAATATGTTTATAGGTTACATTAAAAATGTTGCTAAGGTTACATTAAAAATGTTGCTAAGGTTTCATTAAAAATGTTTATTGGTTTCGTTAAAAATGTTTATTGGTTTTGTTAAAAAAGTTGCTAGGTTTCGTTGAAAAGGTTGCTAGGTTTCGTTGAAAAGGTT
>NW_022303941.1:0-1452 GCF_002776525.5 Piliocolobus tephrosceles | reverse complement strand
ACCCAGTGAACTGCCATTGAACAGAAGGGAGGAACAGAGACAGCATGCCTGAGCTTCTGGAAACATTCTAAGTGCCCTTGTTGGTCCAGAAAAGACGGGTGCTACCATACGAGGCACAGATATGGCAACCTAGCCACTCTAGGAACCACAGAAGGTTTAAAGGCTCCCAGGAAGTCCAGGAAGGGCAAACATGGCCTTTTAGAGCCATCAGATTTTATTCTAAGTCTACGTGGGAGACAGTGCACTTGGCTTCATAAAAACACCAGTGGAGGTGCTATCACTTGCCCCAGTAGCCAGTCTTTTCCACCTCATCTCAGAGCCAGGCAGCCACCATTTCCCAAAGCTGCTGTGCAATGAAAGGGGAATATTCTAGGTGCTCTCCTGTGCCCACGAAATTCTGTGGCTGCACTAAAGACAGGAGTTGTCCTCCGGAATGCTCTTCAGGAATCTGACAACACTAGTCAAGATTAAAGAACTTCAATTCAACGTCATACAAAACCAATCACACACACACACACACACACACACAAATGCATAGTGAGACAAAATGATGAACACACCTGCTAATAATCATGAATGACAATAACAACGATGATCTTAGTGATAATGCCACCAACACTGTTAATGGTAATAACAATAAACCTGAGGTAATGGGTGTTGGGGTCCCGATTCACCATTGTGAAGGATGGCGCCAATTTCTGGCCTTACAGAAATAAAGGAAAAGTAAACACCTGAAGGAGGAGGAGGTGAACCTGGATAGAGCTCCCGCCGGCCTCTGGGCGCTCCTTGGTGGAAGGAGAGGGACTTGGTCCTGACCCTGCCCAGGATCCACCCGCACCAGAACCCGGGAGTCCCAGTTCCTGGATGGGCTCAGTCCCACGCAAGCCAGACGCCCCGGAGCCCCGGAGCCCGGGTCCTCCAGCCCTCGCTGCCACCGCTCCTCGCGGAGCCCGGGCTCCCCACACCACCTCAGCCTCAGCGCGGCTCTGCGAGGGCAGCGCCGAGGATGCTCCAGGCCCAGCGGAGGCATCCGGCCCCAACGGGATACTGACGCCCTGAGGGCGCGGAATAGCGCGGCCTGCGCAGGGCCCGCCATCTTGAGCCTTGCAAAAAGAGCGGCCTCTTCAACGCCCCCACCCGGAACCTCCCCGGAGGCCCCAGCCCCAAAGCCGGGGCGGCGGTGCCTCCTTAACTCTGGGTAAAGAAAACTCAGGTCCTCCGTGGAGACCCGGCTCCCTGCGGGAAGCAGACCGCGCATGCGCCCTGCATGGCCGGAACGATGGGTTTCATTGCCCTCTGCCGGCCATGAGGTGGCAGCACAGGACGTTTGGCCTTTACTGCTTAGCGGTGGACCTGAGTCTGAATCACTGAATTTCAGGTGTGGATTATTCAGTATCTTTCTTTTGGAAGATCCAATGGAAATTGAGTACGATATCTTGTGCTTTAATTAAA
>NW_022303940.1:536-4154 GCF_002776525.5 Piliocolobus tephrosceles | reverse complement strand
CACCTATATCAAAACCCCATCAGTACGTCACCATCATCAAAGACCAGAGACAGATAAAACCACAAAGATGGGGAAAAAGCAGGGCAGAAAAGCTGGAAATTCAAAAAATAAGAGCGCATCTCCTCCTGCAAAGGAGCACAGCCCATCGCCAGCAATGGATCAAAGCTGGTCAGAGAATGATTCTGATGAGATGAGAGAAGAAGGCTTCAGTCCATCAAACCTCTCAGAGCTAAAGGAGGAATTACGTACCCAGCGCAAAGAAACTAAAAATCTTGAAAAAAGAGTGGAAGAATTGACAGCTAGACTAATTAATGCAGAGAAGGTCATAAACGAAATGACAGAGATGAAAACCATGACACGAGAAATACATGACAAATGCACAAGCTTCAGTAACTGACTCGATCAACTGGAAGAAAGAGTATCAGCGATTGAGGATCAAATGAATGAAATGAAGCGAGAAGAGAAACCAAAAGAAAAAAGAAGAAAAAGAAATGAACAAAGCCTGCAAGAAGTATGGGATTATGTCAAAAGACCAAATCTACGTCTGATTGGGGTGCCTGAAAGTGAGGGGGAAAATGGAACCAAATTGGAAAACACTCTACAGGATATCATCCAGGAGAACTTCCCCAACCTAGCAGGGCAGGCCAACATTCAAATTCAGGAAATACAGAGAACGCCACAAAGATACTCCTCCAGAAGAGCAACTCCAAGACACATAATTGCCAGATTCACCAAAGTTGAAATGAAGGAAAAAATGTTAAGGGCAGCCAGAGAGAAAGGTCGGGTTACCCACAAAGGGAAGCCCATCAGACTGACAGCAGGTCTCTCAGCAGAAACTCTACAAGCCAGAAGAGAGTGGGGGCCAATATTCAACGTTCTTAAAGAAAAGAATTTTAAACCCAGAATTTCATATCCAGCCAAACTAAGTTTCATAAGTGAAGGAGAAATAAAATTCTTTACAGATAAGCAAATGCTTAGAGATTTTGTCACAACCAGGCCTGCCTTACAAGAGACCCCGAAGGAAGCCCTAAACATGGAAAGGAACAACCGGTACCAACCATTGCAAAAACATGCCAAAATGTAAAGACCATCGAGGCTAGGAAGAAACTGCATCAACTAATGAGCAAAATAACCACTTAATATCATAATGGCAGGATCAAGTTCACACATAACAATATTAACCTTAAATGTAAATGGACTAAATGCTCCAATTAAAAGACACAGACTGGCAAACGGGATAAAGAGTCAAGACCCATCAGTCTGCTGTCTTCAGGAGACCCGTCTCACATGCAGAGACATACATAGGCTCAAAATAAAGGGATGGAGGAAGATCTACCAAGCAAATGGAGAACAAAAAAAAGCAGGGGTTGCAATCCTAGTCTCTGATAAAACAGACTTTAAACCATCAAAGATCAAAAGAGACAAAGAAGGCCATTACATCATGGTAAAGGGATCAATTCAACAGGAAGAGCTAACTATCCTAAATATATATGCACCCAATACAGGAGCACACAGATTCATAAAGCAAATCCTTAGAGACTTACAAAGAGACTTAGACTCCCATACAATAATAATGGGAGACTTCAACACTCCACTGTCAACATTAGACAGATCAACGAGACAGAAAGTTAACAAGGATATCCAGGAATTGAACTCATCTCTGCACCAAGCGGACCTAATAGACATCTATAGAACTCTCCACCCCAAGGCAACAGAATATACATTCTTCTCAGCACCACATCACACTTATTCCAAAATTGACCACATAATTGGAAGTAAAGCACTCCTCAGCAAATGTAAAAGAACAGAAATTATAACAAACTGTCTCTCTGACCACAGTGCAATCAAACTAGAACTCAGGACTAAGAAACTCAATCAAAACCGCTCAAATACATGGAAACTGATCAACCTGCTCCTGAATGACTACTGGGTACATAACGAAATGAAAGCAGACATAAAGATGTTCTTTGAAACCAATGAGAACAAAGATACAACATACCAGAATCTCTGGGACACATTTAAAGCAGTGTGTAGAGGGAAATTGATAGCACTAAGTGCCCACAAGAGAAAGCAGGAAAGATCTAAAATTGACACTCTAACATCACAATTAAACGAACTAGAGAGGCAAGAGCCAACACATTCAAAAGCTAGCAGAAGGCAAGAAATAATTAAGATCAGAGCAGAACTGAAGGAGATAGAGACACAAAAAACCCTCCAAAAAATCAATGAATCCAGGAGTTGGTTTTTTGAAAAGATCAACAAAATTGACAGACCGCTAGCAAGGCTAATAAAGAAGAAAAGAGAGAGGAATCAAATAGACGCAATAAAAAATGATAAAGGGGATATCACCACCGACCCCACAGAAATCCAAACTACCATCAGAGAATACTATAAACACCTCTACGCAAATCAACTAGAAAATCTAGAAGAAATGGATAATTTCCTGGACACGTACACTCTTCCAAGACTAAATCAGGACGAAGTTGAATCCCTGAATAGACCAATAGCAGGCTCTGAAATTGAGGCAACAATTAATAGCCTACCCACCAAGAAAAGCCTAGGACCAGATGGATTCACAGCTGAATTCTACCAGAGGTACAAGGAGGAGCTGGTACCATTCCTTCTGAAACTATCCCAATCAATAGAAAAAGAGGGAATCCTCCCTAACTCATTTTATCAGGCCAACATCATCCTGATACCGAAGCCTGGCAGAGACACAACAAAAAAAGAGAATTTTAGACCAATCTCCCTGATGAACATCGATGCAAAAATCCTCAATAAAATCCTGGCAAACCGGATTCAGCAGCACATCAAAAAGCTTATCCACCATGATCAAGTGGGCTTCATCCCTGGGATGCAAGGCTGGTTCAACATTCGCAAATCAATCAACGTAATCCAGCATATCAACAGAACCAAAGACAAGAACCACATGATTATCTCAATAGATGCAGAAAAGGCTTTTGACAAAATTCAACAGCCCTTCATGCTAAAAATGCTCAACAAATTCGGTATTGATGGAACGTACTTCAAAATAATAAGAGCTATTTATGACAAACCCACAGCTAATATCATACTGAATGGGCAAAAACTGGAAAAATTCCCTTTGAAAACTGGCACAAGACAGGGATGCCCTCTCTCACCACTCCTATTCAACATAGTGTTGGAAGTTCTGGCTAGGGCAATCAGGCAAGAGAAAGAAATCAAGGGTATTCAGTTAGGAAAAGAAGAAGTCAAATTGTCCCTGTTTGCAGATGACATGATTGTATATTTAGAAAACCCCATCGTCTCAGCCCAAAATCTTCTTAAGCTGATAAGCAAATTCAGCAAAGTCTCAGGATACAAAATTAATGTGCAAAAATCACAAGCATTCTTATACACCAGTAACAGACAAGCAGAGAGCCAAATCAGGAAT
Organism: Piliocolobus tephrosceles; assembly: GCF_002776525.5. Classification (NCBI taxonomy): domain Eukaryota; kingdom Metazoa; phylum Chordata; class Mammalia; order Primates; family Cercopithecidae; genus Piliocolobus; species Piliocolobus tephrosceles. Next base: position 742 of record NW_022303940.1, on the reverse strand, counting down.
GAACTTCCATTCACAATTGCTTCAAAGAGAATAAAATACCTAGGAATCCAACTTACAAGGGATGTAAAGGACCTCTTCAAGGAGAACTACAAACCACTGCTCAGTGAAATCAAAGAGGACACAAACAAATGGAAGAACATACCATGCTCATGGATAGGCAGAATCAATATTGTGAAAATGGCCATACTGCCCAAGGTAATTTATAG
>NW_022303940.1:0-436 GCF_002776525.5 Piliocolobus tephrosceles | reverse complement strand
GGTACTGGTACCAAAACAGAGATATAGACCAATGGAACAGAACGGAGCCTTCAGAAATAATGCCACACATCTACAACCATCTGATCTTTGACAAACCTGACAAAAACAAGAAATGGGGAAAGGATTCCCTATTTAATAAATGGTGCTGGGAAAATTGGCTAGCCATAAGTAGAAAGCTGAAACTGGATCCTTTCCTTACTCCTTATACGAAGATTAATTCAAGATGGATTAGAGACTTAAATGTTAGACCTAATACCATAAAAACCCTAGAAGAAAATCTAGGTAGTACCATTCAGGACATAGGCATGGGCAAGGACTTCATGTCTAAAACACCAAAAGCAACGGCAGCAAAAGCCAAAATTGACAAATGGGATCTCATTAAACTAAAGAGCTTCTGCACAGCAAAAGAAACTACCATCAGAGTGAACAGGCAACC
>NW_022303939.1:567-5682 GCF_002776525.5 Piliocolobus tephrosceles | reverse complement strand
AGGTCACTCCAAGAGCTGGACCCTCGCGTCCTGGGGTCAAGGAGGAGCCAGCAAGATCCCTCCTCCCTCCTCCTTGCATGAGGACATGAAACCTGGGGGCAGAGGACACCTACCCGCCCGTTCTCTATCTCTCGGCAGGCCATCAGGATCACCTAGGCAAGGTGGGTCAGGGGAGAGGAAGGTGATTTGGGGGAGGGGCCAGGGAAACGCCGAGGGGGTACTTAGATTTGACCCCACCATTGTGCCCTGCCCCCAAGTGCTGACCTTGACCCCAAACTCCCAGACCAGTCTCCAGAAGTCTAGCAGGGTGTGAGGCAAGGGTCCTTGGGTGGCAATGTAGGCCAGGCTTCCATCCACGCCCTGGTGAAGGCCGAATTCACTACTGAGATTCTGCTGTCCACCCCCAGCCACTCCCAGTCCACCTCCTTCCGTGACCCCAACCCTCACCCGGATGAAGTTGCCATTAATGTAGTCGCTGTGTCCCTCTTCCTGGAGCAGGGAGAGGATTACTCGTGTCTGATCATCTGTCAGCAGATAAGGTAAGAAACGTGGAGTTTGGGGAGGATAGGGTGACCAAGGGTCTGACAGCCCCCTGGCTGAAAGCCAGCAGGGGACCACACACCTGCAGAGATCCCACCAAGGTGCCCTGGTGGGCTGCTGAGCAGTGCAGAGGGTGAGGCTCTGGGAGGAGAGTGCAGTGGGTGACTCCAGTGCACACTGATGCCTGGACAGTAGTGGTGCGTGCGCGGCTGCACCGGCTCCCTACCGAAGCCCCCACTTACATGGCAGCACGTCTTTGTAGCGGTTCTTCCTCATGTTCTCTGGCCGACTGCCGGCCTTGGTGGAGAACATGCCATCAGCCTTCCATGCGGCCGAGCGGGCCTGGATGTCCTGGTAGAGCATCATGAGTGGGCCAGGGAGGGGAGGAGACAGGAGAGGAGCCAGGTCAGAGTCCCGGGCCACCTAGGCACGCACAGAATACAAAGCCAATGGCCTGGGGAGGTGGGTGCAGACCCCGATGGCACCGGGCCTGCCTAATAATAATGATACAGAAATAGCGACCAGAGCACCTTCTCTGTGCCAGTCTCTGTGCTAAGGGCATGTAATAATCACAGGTTCCTACCACGTGGGTACTATTATTGAGGCCCCCATTGTGCAGGCCGCAAAGTTTATGCACCACGTGGTTCAGCGACTTGTGGAAGTTCCCAACCAGGAAGTCACGTGGTGAGGGTTGAACTCAGACCTCTGGGCACCCCCCGCCCCCCCCGCCCTCCCCCCACATACTCAATCTGTGACACTGTCCTTTAAGCAGTAACTGCGATGAAATATATTAAGGGTTATATAACTAAACATTAAGAGAAGGTCCAATGCATAGGCATTATAATGGATAACATATTATGTACAAGATACCACAGGCACTGTGTTACTGGGAGATTATAATAATAATTAGTGAATCGTGTATTACCGTCATCGTCAGGTATTCATAATCTCAATGATAATAAGTAACACCCATGCCACTTAGAATAGTGGCTCTGTGCCAGCCACTATTCTAAGTGCTTTACTTGGTCCATTGGGACATTTAAGCCCTCATGATGCCCTTGTGTAGTGGGAGCACCTAGAAGAGCCCAGTGATTCCTGCACATGCCGGAGGCAGGCTTGGGGAGTAGGGGTGCCCTCACCACCCAGCCTTCGGCATGTGAGGCCCTGGGCGCTGTGCACGGTTCAGAGCCCACCCAGTCGCCTGATGTCATATATCACATGGGTATTATGTTCACATTTGTTACACACATTCTTATATTGTGTAATTATGTATTTTACATTTATTATGCATTTCTTAGTTTCTTATATACAATGTTTCTACATGTGTATAAATTACTTAGGTTGATAATTATCTGTTACATATTGTATATTTACTTACGAAGTTATCAAATAACTTTGGTCATTTTATAAATTATCTTTGTTATATTCATTTGTTGTATTGTTTTATGCAGTTACACAATGTTTATTGTATAAACGGTCATTTATACTATTTGTATGTATTTGTCATATATTGCTAAACTTGATATGCATCACCGTATCTCAGTTTACACATTTGTAAGGTATGTTTCTGTTTGGTGTGTAAGCTATTACACTTTAAACAGGTCATTGACTGTAGTGTGCAGTGCCTAGCATGCTGCGTGAGCCTTCCTAACGCTGGGCTTGCACTACCCGTATTGTAACGTTTAGATTTTTGGTTTGGTTTGGTTTGGTTTGAGATGGGGTCTCGCTCTGTCGCCCAGGCTGGAGTGCCGTGGCACCATCTCAGCTGTGCAGGGGGCACCATCTCAGCTCACTGCAACCTCTGCCTCCCAGGTTCAAGCGAGTCCCCTGTCTCTGCTCCCTAGTAGCTGGGATTACAGGCGCGTGCCCACACAAAGTTGATTTTTGTATTTTCAGTAGAGACGGAGTTTCGCTGTGTTGCCCAGGCTGGTCTTGAACTCCTGAGCTCAAGCGATCCTCCCGCCTCGGCCTCCCAAAGTGCTGGGATTACAGGCGTGAGCCACCGCACCCGGCCCACGTTTAGAATCTTTACAGGCAGCGACGAACGCCCCTGCGAAGTGCGCGCCCACTACGTGCTAAGCGCTTTTCACCCGCACCATTTAATCCGTGGGTCATTCATGTCCCCATTTCACCAAGGGAGAAGCCGAGGTCAGAGGGGCCAGGCAGACCGCCGGGACCACACGTGGATTCGGGCCCCGCGTTCACACCCTGCCCACGCCACGGCCTCCGCGTTCCTCTCCGCCCTGCTGCAGCCCCGTCCTTGCTGCGGTCACGGGGGAGCCAGGCGGCCGGGAGCGGCGGGGCCGGGGCTGTCCAGCGTAGCAGGACCCCTCCCGGCGCCCGCCCGCAGCCAGGTGGTCCCGGGAGCGCGACGCGGACCGCGGCGTGCACGGTCCGTCCAGGCCTGGCCGCGCTCCGGGCGGGTGGGCAGAGGGTGAAGACGGAGGCGGCAGCAGCGACACGGAAGTGCCGGGGAGAGGCGCACGGAGGGATGCCCGAGGCGGGGAGACACCGGGACACCCAGAGAGAAAGGCAGAGCCCGCCGGGGGCGAAGCACCGAAGTCCGCGGGGCCAGGGCCGGGGCGCGCCACTCACGCTGAACTCGCCGGCGAGGACGGGCCCCTCCCGGCCGCCCCGCGCTTCCAGCCGCTCCAGGAAGCTCCGCGCGGCGTCCAGACTGCGGCTCATGGCACCGCGGGTCAGCGAGGGCCAGCGAGGGCCACCGAGGTCCAGCGAGGGCCAGCGAGGGCCAGCGAGGGTCAGCGAGGGCCAGCGAGGGCCAGCGAGGTCCACCGAGGTCCAGCGAGGGTCAGCGAGGGCCACCGAGGGCCAGCGAGGGCCACCGAGGTCCACCGAGGTCCACCGAGGTCCACCGAGGGCCAGCGAGGTCCAGCGCGGCCGCCGCTCCGCGCTGCGAGTGTGGACCCCGCGGGAGGCGGAGGCCGGAGACGGAGCCCCGCCCCGGCCTGGGCAGCCAATGGAAGCGCGCAGCGGCGGGCAGGGCGCCCCAGCCGCGGTGTTGAGAGCCCCGCCCCGGGCGCTCGGCCTTCACGCCCATCCGCAGAAAGTGTGCGGAGTTGGAGGGGAGCCGCGCGGCCGGCTTCCGGGATCACCCAGGGGAGGCTGGAGAGAACGGACTGGCACCGGGGTCTCTTCAAGGACAGGCCTAGGTTAGCCCCCTTCTCGCCCAGTGGGAAGAATTAAGAGGGGGCGTCAGTGGACACTGGTTGGAGGTCGTTGAGGGGTTGAAAGGTAGCATTGGGGCCTGGATGTGTGCCTGAGTCTTTGAAGGGTCAACAGGGGCAGGATGTCAGGTGGTGAATTGAATTCACTACACTTTCCTAAAGGCCCCGGTAGGAAGTGGTTTTGGCTTTGCTATCTCTGCCCCAGCTGCTGAACTCAGCTGTGGCAGCGTGAAAGCAGACAGTCTACACTGTGGCTGTGTCCCAGTGAAACTATTTATGAACAAAGAAATTAGAATTTCGTGTAATTTTCATGTGTCATGAATTACTCTAGTGTGTGTGTGTGGCCTACAAGCTGTGGTTTGCTGACCTTGGCTTAAGTGATGGAGGGATCAAAGTGCGTCTGTGGGGTCAGCAGCTAGGGCTGTTTGATTTATTGTGAGGTCTGCAGGGGTTGCTGTGAAATCCATGGTCATCATTTATCAGTTTGGTCTTGGAGCATTCTGAGGGAGGTCGGAGGTCAATAGTAATCATTTAGGATGGTGGTGATAGGGAATTCACTGGAAGTCAGTTGGGGTCCCTTGGATGTTCATGGGGGGTGTCAGTGGATATTAATGACAGTCATTGGGAGGCCAGTGGATACTTGGGACAAGAAGTGAAAGTAATTGTGGGACCATTGGGATTTAAAGTGTTAGTAACTGAAGGGTCAGAAGAGTCTGGAAAGTCATTGAGAGCTCTGCTCAGTGCACGACAGTGACTCTCAGTGTAACCACTGAGGGTTTGTGGATGGCCATGGAGAGCCAGGGAGATAGAATACAGACGCATCAGTACATTTGCTGGGAAAGTTACGGAGGCTAAGCCCCTGAGCACACATGGTGATCTCCGTCCAGCAGCAGGGATCCTGTTGAGGGTCTGTCCTCACAGGCTGAGGTCTGTCTGACTGGTGGAGGGCATGTTGTCCAGCTGAAGGTCTGGTTGACTAGGTGGGTGGTGTGTTCTCTCCTCTGGGGTAACGTCTCTGTCCATTTCGGGGAGGGAGCCTGTCCTTGAGGGATTCTGACCTTTGCCTGGCTGGGGGGCTCAGGTGTCTCTCTGGCCATAGGTCTATTTGGATGTCTGGCTCAGGGTCTTCCCATCTGTCAGTAATCCGTCTGTTTGTCCCGCTGGGTGTTTCCCTGGGATCCTGTCCTTCTGGGAGTCTGTCCAGCCAGGGTGTGTGTGTGTGTGTGGGTTTGTGTGTGTGTGTGTGTGTTTGTGTGTGTGTGTGTCTGTGTGTGTGTGTGGGTGTGTGTGTCTGTGTGGGGGTGTGTGTGTGTGTGTGTCTGTGTGGGGGTGTGTGTGTGTCTGTGTGTGTGTGTGTGTCTGTGTGTGTGTGTGTGTGTGTCTGTGTGTG
>NW_022303939.1:0-467 GCF_002776525.5 Piliocolobus tephrosceles | reverse complement strand
TGTGTGTGTGTCTGTGTGTGTGTGTCTGTGTGTGTGTGTGTCTGTGTGTGTGTCTGTGTGTGTGTCTGTGTGTGTGTGTGTGTGTCTGTGTGTGTGTCTGTGTGTGTGTGTCTGTGTGTGTGTCTGTGTGTGTGCGTCTGTGTGTGTGTGTGTCTGTGTGTGTGTGTCTGTGTGTGTGTGTCTGTGTGTGTGTGTATACACGCACGAGTGGGAAAGAAAGACGTCAAGTGGAGAGGCTGAGACCCTCAGAGCTCCGGTGGATGGGAAGAGACCAGGATGCGAAGTCACGAGAGCGAGGAGGCCCCAGGAGGGCTCGGGACCCTCAGGAGTCCTGGGCTCTGTTAGCCTCGCCCTCCTCAGCCCCTGCCTTGGGGATTTGGACTCTGCAGGGCTGGGAGGAGGCCCAGGAGTCCATCACTGCAGGATCACAGCCCCATCCCTGCACGATCCCTAATCTCACATCAGAA
>NW_022303938.1:0-4512 GCF_002776525.5 Piliocolobus tephrosceles | reverse complement strand
CATCAGAGAAATGCAAATCAAAACCACAATGAGATACCATCTCACACCAGTTAGAACAACAATCATTAAAAAATCAGGAAACAACAGGTGTTGGAGAGGATGTGGAGAAATAGGAACACTTTTACACTGTTGGTGGGATTGTAAACTAGTTCAACCATTATGGAAAACAGTATGGCAATTCCTCAAGGATCTAGAACTAGATGTACCATATGACCCAGCCATCCCACTACTGGGTATATACCCAAAGGATTATAAATTATTCTACTACAAAGACACATGCTCACGTATGTTTATTGCGGCACTATTCACAATAGCAAAGACTTGAAATCAACCCAAATGTCCATCTGTGACAGACTGGAGTAAGAAAATGTGGCACATATACACCATGGAATACTATGCAGCCATAAAAAAGGATGAGTTTGCGTCTTTTGTAGGGACATGGATGCAGCTGGAAACCATCGTTCTTTTTTTTTTTTTTTTTTTTTTTTTTTGAGGCAGAGTCTCGCTCTGTCGCCCAGACTGGAGTGCAGTGGCTGGATCTCAGCTCACTGCAAACTCTGCCTCCCGGGTTCACGCCATTCTACTGCCTCAGCCTCCCGAGTAGCTGGGACTACAGGCGCTCGCCACCTCGTCCGGCTAGTTTTTTGTATTTTTTAGTAGAGACGGGGTTTCACTGTGTTAGCCAGGATGGTTTCCATCTCCTGACCTCGTGATCCGCCCGTCTCCGCCTCCCAAAGTGCTGGGATTACAGGCTTGAGCCACCGCGCCCGGCCTCATCGTTCTTAACAAACTATCACAAGAAGAGAAAACCAAACACCGCATGTTCTCACTCATAGGTGGGAACTGAACAATGAGATCACTTGGACTCGGGAAGGGGAACATCACACACTGGGGCCTATCATGGGGAGCGGGGAGGCAGGAGAGATTGCATTGGGGAGTTATACATGATATAAATGATGAATTGATGGCTGCTGATGAGTTGATGGGTGCAGCACACCAACATGGCATAAGTATACATATGTAACAAACCTGCACGTTATGCACATGTACCCTAGAACTTAAAGTATGATAAAAAATAATAATAATAATAATAAAAGAGAGAGAATAAGGCATCTGTACCAAGCCTTTCCCCTAGTTTCTGGTGGTTTCCTGGCAATCTTTGAAATTCCTTAGCTTGCAGAAGCATCGTCCTGACCTCTGTCTTCATCTTTATGTGGCATTCTCCCTGTGTGCATGTCCGTGTCCACATTTTATCTTTTTGTAAGAACACCAGTCATATTGCATTAGGGGCTCACCCTACACTAGTATAATCTCGTGTTAACTAATGACCTCTGTAAGGACCCTATTATTGAAAAATAAGGTCACATTCTGAGGTACTGAGGGTTAGGACTTCAACATATGAATTTTAGTGGGACACTGATCAGTCCATAACATAGTTTCCAACCATGTTAATATTCTCACTACAAAATAATAAATGAACAAGAGCAGAAAATATATATAAATAAACACACACACACACACACACACACACATACACACACACACACACTGATCTGCATTTAAAAATAAACACATTGGGAAGGGAAGAAAAATATACTAAGTTATAGTATCATAGGTCTTATATTCTTCTTTATTATCATTTGTTTCTTACAATAAGCACTCCATACTATTGCAATCATTTAAAACAATAATGAACCGAGTGCAGTGACTTATGCCTGTAATCTCAACTATTTGTGAGGCTGAGGTGGGAGGATTGCTTGAGGCTAGGAGTTTGAGACTGAGCTATGATGACACCATGGCACTCTGGCCCAGGAAACAGAGTGAGATCCTGTCTGAAAAAAATAAAAATAAAATAAAATGCAGTAATGACATAATTATATCTGAAAAGAAGTAGAAACATTTTTTCAAATTGATTAAGATTAGATTGTGTAGCGCTGAAGAGCTATGTTAGTGATTTGTATACACAGGGTAGGCCATATCCTGGGCCATGATTTTAACTTAAGGGTCCATGTCCCCTGCTCAACATCCTGCAAACACCATGTTTTGGTCCCATGTTTTTCCCCACATCCTATTGTTCTCAGCTCTTTAAAGAACAACAGCTTGCTGCTGTGTGACCTTAGTATATTATCTGATAGGACATTTGAGGAAAGGCTCAAACAGATACATCTTGAAATTTTAGCAGTGTCTCCCTGGTGGTTTTCAAAGTGGAATGATTGCATACCAGGTGTTGTGCAAGATCACTCACTTAGGGTGTGAGGAAAATATGAAGATTTCTCTTAATATGTATTTAGATACCGATATTTAATACATAGGTTGGAACTCTTACTTTGCTCAGAGCACATGTCAGGTGGCCATCAGTCAGGTACAGTATTACAGTATTCAGGTACCCTCTGGGAAGAGTGAGAAGGTTGCAGAGTAAGAGTTACAGGGCAAAAGAGGGGACAATTGGGCCTGTGTTAGTTTCCCAGGGCTGTCATTAAAAATTGTCACAAACTTGGTGGCTTACAACCACAGAAATTTATTCTTTCACAGTCCTGGAGGCTAGAAGTCCAAAGTCAAGATATCAGCAGGGCCACACTCCTTCTGAAGACTCCAAGGAAGACTCTTCCTTTGTCTCTTTCAGCTTCTTCTGGTGACTACTGGCCATTCTTGATGTTCCTTGGCTTATGGACACATCACCCCAATTTCTGCTTCTTTCTTCCCATGGCCGTCTTCCCTATGTCTCTCTGTCTTTTTTCCTGTCTCTTATAAGACATCTGTCATTAGATTTAAGGCCCATCTAATCCATGATGATCTCATCTCAAGATCCTTATCTTAATTCCATCTACAAATAAGCTTTTCCAAGTAAGGTCACAATCTGAAGTTCAGGTGAACATATCTTTGGGGGCAGGGGGAATGCCATTCAACTTGCTGCAGGGCCCTAAAGTATTACCTTGTTTCCAGAATACTGAAACATGTTTAAGTATGCATGTATATGGTTAGGTGGATTTATAGATCATATTATTTAGTTTTAACCAAATTAATCTTCACAGAATAGACAAGTGGATCAAAAAAATTAAGGCAAAACACCCCACATATTAAACACAGCAATTGCACAAGCCCAGCAGAATAGGGAAATGGAAAGGCTGACCCTTCTCCCATCCTCTGTACAAGCTCTGTGTCAGCCACTGAAAACTGCCATAATAACATAATCATACCTAATGAGAAGTAGACTAAAATGTTTAAAATGATCAAGAAGTTCATTTGAAATATGGACTTACATTTACTACCATTAATAATACATCTTATATAGTGTGCCTTGAGATTTTTGTAATGATAGTATGAAGTCATCACAATTAGTAAGACATATTAAAACCAAGCACTTGAAACATGAAGGTACTGCTCCATAAATGCTTTACCCATGTTTCAAAGTCACTTTAATTTTACAAAATTAGCTCAATTTCATGGCAGACACAAAATCGCCTTTTGAAGTTTCCTGACTGTGAGAAAAATTATAAAAGCCACATACAATCTATGAAACCTTTATTTTTTCCTCCTTGGTAAAAATTAGCTGAAACACATACAACATAGAGACGGAATATGCCTACCCTGCAAGTAAACAGTAAACAGAGAGCTAAAAATTTGAAGAAACCAGAACTTGGGACAATAATCTACACATTGTCAGATATATTCTATAAAGTTATATGAAAGTAGAGATATTTCTAATATGACACCATATAGTACTTGCTAGATTCCATTTCAAAAATAAAATACTTCGAAGCTATTTTTTGTGTACCACAGAAATAAAGATGTATTATACAAGGTACGTTGTTGACATTCTCTAATTTTTTAATGTTTTTTTTCCCACAAAATTTACATTACTACATTAATGGAGCAACTATTTTCACAGGAATACGGAAAAGATTTTGAGAAAAAATTACCGACATACTTTCACTCTACTCACTTCATTGTTCACAGGCAAGCTATTGCAGCAAAATCAAAGCTAGGAGTATGCAAAGTACTGCTGGAAGTCATTGATGTAATTCATTTTTAAGAAGATTTTTAAAATATAATCGAGCCCTTACAATAGCTCAGTAATGATGTGGGAAGTGAGCAAGAGAATCTATTGCACAACCCAGGGATGAATCTGTTATCCTGCGTCAAAGTTTTAAAACAGTTGTTGAACTAAAGGTGAGTGGTCCATTTTTCTTTTACAGGAAGACATATGTTTCAAATTTGCTGACTTGTTCCCTAGAACATGTGGCGTTTGGTAATATGCCACCTAAAAATAATTTTAAAATGTAATAACTATGCAAAATATGTCCATGTGATGTAAACATGAAGTTTTAATAATGAACAATAGACAAGCTGCATTTTTAAAGTGTTAAGAAGATAACTGTTAAAAATGACTGCTTTCAGGAATGAACTTCCATTCACAATTGCTTCAAAGAGAACAAAATACCTAGGAATCCAACTTACAAGGGATGTAAAGGACCTCTTCAAGGAGAACTACAAACCACTGCTCAGTGAAAT
>NW_022303934.1:0-1800 GCF_002776525.5 Piliocolobus tephrosceles | reverse complement strand
GATATACAGATTACAATATATTTGTGAATAATCATGTGTGTTTTAGAAGCTGACTCTCACATTAATGGTCTACAGTAATCTGCTTTTTAAATTCATTATAAAGATGTCTTCATGTGATGGTAGATTCAATTGCCAAAAGTACCTTACCTTTTCAGAACATTTGTGTTTCTCTTTTTAAGGCATACACAATTTAATCTATTCATATGGTCCTTTTGACAATTTGCCCCAGTGCTAATTAATGAATATTTTGTCAATTTTTATTATGTATATTATTTTCATTGTTGTTATATCTCTCTTCTCTAACCTTCATTTGAGTATCTTCCAACACTGCTTGTCGAGACTGTCTTTCATGATAGGACAGGATTCTTGTACTGGCATCTGTATTCTCCATCAAGTAGTGGATACATACCATTTTGAGTCTGGAACTTTCTTCATATTATCCAAGGGGAGAGAACCTGAACGTGGTTAAAAACCACTGCTATGGGTGATAATGAGGCAGGAGAATAGGGTCTGGAGGACCCTAAGGCCCATATGCTGACTTTTCAAAAGGAAAATCCCACCTCTCCACAACCAAGTAACAAAAGGATCAGAGTAAAGGAAAATCCCACCTCTCCACAACCAAGTAACAAAAGGATCAGAGTAACTCCCTTTGCATTGTGTTGCAGATGAAAAATGAAAAGTATCTCTGGTCCCCTCCCACAACCAATCAGACTGGTCGTAGACCATGTCTTCTTGTGTAAATGTGTAGCTTCATTTCAGCCTCTGATTGGTAACCTCCTGCAACCAGACTGGTTGTGGGCCACTCCCTCATTTAGATAAGGTGTAACCAAGTAACCATGGAAAACCTCTAGAAAGTATTCTGAAACCAGTGGTTTTGAGCCATTTGTTCGAGTCTATCACTCTGTGGAGTGTACCTTCATTTTCGTAAGTCTGTGCTTTTGTTTCATTCTTTTAATGCTTTTCTATGTGTTTTGCCCAATTCTTTGTTCAAAATGCCAAGAGGGGGAATACTCATGGTCAAGACCCTCTACTGGTAATAATGAGAGACTACGATGCAATCTGAATGAAGAGAGGCTGGCTTGTATTAGTTTCCCATTGGTGTCATCAAAAATTAACAAATCTTCTTGGCTTAAATAACACAAATTTAATCTTCTAGTTCTGGAAGTTAGAAGACTAACATAGTTCTCTCCCTGTGCTAAAATTTTGATGTTCATGGGCTGCAGAGCATTTTATAGGTTCCAGGTGGCAATCTCTTTCTGTTCTTCTTACAACAACTGAAGACCATTCACATTTTTTGGCTGGTGACGTCTTCCACCATCTTTAAAACCTGCAACATTGCATCTCTCTGACCCCTCTTCCATATAGTCATGCCTCCCTCTTAGACCTGGCTTGGAAAGGTTCTCTGCTTAATCATGTGATTAAGTTTGGCCTACTTTTTACCATGTAATGATTATTAAATATTAAATATTAATTAAATAATTAAATATTAATTCACAGGTTCTACAGATTAAGACATGGGCATTTTGGGGGGGACTGTTATTCTATTTACAACAAGCAACAAACATTTTCATACAGTAAATGAGAGATTAACGTTCTAAATTGAAATATAAATTTGTCTTCTCATGTTCTATGGAAATCTTCTCTCTATATTTGACTCAAATTTCAATGTCCACTCTCCTATTCTGGCTTTTTCAGTTCCCATCACCTGAAATCCCTCCTTGTCCAAAAGGTTTGCTGCTACATATCATCAGACGCTTATTGTATTCCTTTCTTCCTCTATAAATTATTTTTTAAATAATC
>NW_022303933.1:0-4147 GCF_002776525.5 Piliocolobus tephrosceles | reverse complement strand
TGGGCTTCCCTTTGTGGGTAACCCGACCTTTCTCTCTGGCTGCCCTTAAGATTTTTTCCTTCATTTCAACTTTGGTGAATCTGGCAATTATGTGTCTTGGAGTTGCTCTTCTGGAGGACTATCTTTGTGGCGTTCTGTGTATTTCCGGAATTTGAATGCTGGTCTGCCCTGCTAGGTTGGGGAAGTTCTCCTGGATGATATCCTGTAGAGTGTTTTCCAGTTTGGTTCCATTTTCCCCCTCACTTTCAGGCACCCCAATCAGACGTAGATTTGGTCTTTTTACATAATCCCATACTTCTTGTAGGCTTTGTTCATTTCTTTTTCTTCTTTTTTCTTTTCGTTTCTCTTCTCACTTCATTTCATTCATTTGATCCTCCATCGCTGATACTCTTTCTTCCAGTTGATCGAGTCGGTTACTGAAGCTGGTGCATTTGTCACGTATTTCTCGTGTCATGGTTTTCATCTCTGTCATTTCGTTTATGACCTTCTCTGTATTAATTACTCTAGCTATGAATTCTTCCACTCTTTTTTCAAGATTTTTAGTTTCTTTGTGCTGGGTACGTAATTCCTCCTTTAGCTCTGAGAGGTTTGATGGACTGAAGTCTTCTTCTCTCATCTCATCAAAATCATTCTCTGACCAGCTTTGATCCGTTGCTGGCAATGGGCTGTGCTCCTTTGCAGGAGGAGATGTGCTCTTAGTTTTTCAATTTCCAGCTTTTCTGCCCTGCTTCTTCCCCATCTTTTTGGTTTTATCTGTCTCTGGTCTTTGATGATCTTGACGTACTGATGGGGTTTTGGTATAGGTGTCCTTCCTGTTTAATAGTTTTCCTTCTGACAGTCAGGACCCTCAGCTATAGGTCTGTTGGTGATTGCTTGAGGTCCACTCCAGACCCTGTTTGCCTGGGTATCAGCAGCAGAGGTTGAGAAGATAGAATATTGCTGAACAGCGAGTGCACCTGTCTGATTCTTGCTTTGGAAGCTTCCTCTCAGGGGTGTACTCCACGCTGTGAGGTGTGGGGTGTCAGACTGCCCCTAGTGGGGGATGACTCCCAGTTAGGCAACTCAGGGTCAGGTACCCACTTGAGCAGGCAGACTGCCCCTTCTCAGATCTCAACCTCCGTATTGGGAGATCCACTGCTCTCTTCAAAGCTGTCAGACAGAGTTGTTCACATCTGTACAGGCTTCTGCTCTTTTATCTGAGCCTTGTCCCCAGTGGTGGACTCTACAGAGACAGGCAGGTTTCCTTGAGCTGCTGTGAGCTCCACCCAGTTCGAGCTTCCCAGTGGCTTTATTTACCTACTTAAGCTTCAGCCATGGCGGGCGCCCCTACCCCAGCCTCACTGCTGCCTTGTGGTTAGATTGTCGCAGACTGCCGTGTTAGCAAGGAGGGAGGCTCCATGGGCATGTGACCCTCGCGGTCAGGTGTGGGATATAATCTCCGGTGTGCCGGTGTTACAGCGCAGTATTGGGGTGGGAGTTACCTGATTTTCCAGGTGTTGTGTGTCTCAGTTCCCCTGGCTAGGAAAAGGGAATCCCTTCCCCCTCGCCCTTCCCAGGTGAGGCGATGCCTCGCCCTGCTTCAGCTCTTGCTGGTCAGGCTGCAGCAGCTGACCAGCACCGATTGTCCAGCACTCCCGAGTGAGATGACCATAGTACCTCAGTTGAAAATGCAGAAATCACCAGTCTTCTGTGTCACTCGCGCTGGGAGATGGAGACTGAAGCTGTTCCTATTTGGCCATCTTGCTCCACCACCCCTTCTAGTTTTCATAGGAGGATATTTCCTTTGTCACCATTAGCTTCACAGCACTAAGAAATATCCCATTGAAGATTTCCAGAAACTGTGTTGGCAAACTGTTGGCTGAAGAGAAACGTGGAACTCTGTGAGTTGCATTAAGACACCTCAATGCACTTTCTCAGGTTTCTTTCCAGTGTCTGTCTGAGGATATATCCTCCTTCATCATAGATCTCAATGAACTCCCTAATATCACATTCCAGAATCCACGACAAGACTCTTACAAAATATTCCAAGAAGGGAACGGTGGATCTCTGTGTGATGAAGCCACACATCAGAAAGCAATCTCTCAGAAAGGTATTCTCTAGTTGTTCTCTGAGGATACTTGCTTTTTCACAATGGGCCCGAATTGGCTACCAAATATGACTGTGCAGGTTCCACGAAAAGAGGGTTAGCAAACTGCTTCCAGAGGAGTAAGTTTTAACTCTGTGAGATGAACTCAGAGATCATGAAGAAATTTCTCAGAAAGCTTCTCTCTCGTTTTGAACTGATGATATTTCCTTTATCAGCGTAGGCCTCAAGGCCATCCAAAGTAACCTTTCTTCGTTTGTTCAAAGACAGTGTTAACGGACTGCTCCATGAAACATAAGTGTAACTCTGTGAGATGAATTCACACATCAACAAGAAGTTTCTAAGGAAGCTTCCTTCTAGTTTTCATAGGAGGATATTTCCTTTGTCAATATTAGCTTCACTGTGCTAAGAAATGTCCCATTGCAGATTTCCAAAAAACTGTGTTGGCAAACTGTTGGCTGAAGAGAAACGTGTAACTCTGTGAGTTGCATTCACAAATCGCAACGCAGTTTCTCAGAAGGCTTCTTTCCAGTGTCTGTCTGAGGATATATCCTTTTTCACCATTGCCCTCAATGAGCTCCCAAATATCACATTGTAGAATCCACGACAAGACTCTTAGCAAACTGTACCAGGAAGGGAAGGGTGGAATTCTGTGTGATGAAGCCAAACATTAGAAAGCAATCTCTCAGAAAGCTATTCTCTAGTTGTTCTCTAAGGATACTTGCTTTTTCACAATGGGCCCGAATTGGCTCCCTAATATCACTGTGCAGGATCCACGAAAAGGGGGTTAGCAAACTGCTTCCTGAGGAATAAGTTGTAACTCTGTGAGATGAATTCTCAGATCACAAAGAAATTTCTCAGAAAGCTTCTCTGTCGTTTTGAACTGATGATATTTCCTTTATCAGTGTAGGCCTCAAAGCCATCCAAAGTAACCTTTCTTAGGTTGTTCAAAGACAGTGATAATGGCCTGCTCCATGAAACATAAGTGTAACTCTGTGAGGTGAATTCACACATCAACAAGAAGTTTCTAAGGAAGATTCCTTCTAGTTTTCATAGGAGGATATTTCCTTTGTCATCAAGAGCTTAACTGCGCTAAGAAATAACGCATTGTAGATTTCCAGAAAACTGTGTTGGCAAACTGTTGGCTGAAGAGAAACGTGTAACTCTGTGAGTTGCATTCACACATCGCAGTGCAGTTTCTCAGAAGGCTCCTTTCCAGTGTCTGTCTGAGGATATATCCTTTTTCATCATAGGCCTCAATGAGCTCCCAAATATCACACTGCAGAATCCTCGACAAGACTCTTAGCAAACTGTTCCAAGAAGGGAAGGGTGGAGCTTTGTGTGATGAAGCCACACATCACAAAGCAATCTCTCAGAAAGCTATTCTCTAGTTGTCCTCTGAGGATACTTGCTTTTTCACAATGGGCCCGAATTGGCTCCCTAATATCACTGTGCAGGATCCACGAAAAGGGGGTTAGCAAACTGCTTCCTGAGGAATAAGTTGTAACTCTGTGAGATGAATTCTCAGATCACAAAGAAATTTCTCAGAAAGCTTCTTTTTCGAATTTAACTGATGATATTTCCTTTATCAGCGTGGACCTCAAAGCCTTCCAAAGTAACTTTTCTTAGGTTCCTCCTATAGAGTGTTAATGGCTGGCTCCAAGAAACATAAGTGTAACTCTGTGAGATGAATTCACACATGAACAAGAAGTTTCTAAGGAAGCTTCCTTCTCGTTTCCATAGGAGGGAATTTCCTTTGTCACCATTAGCTTCACTGTGCTAAGAAATATCCCATTGCAGATTTCCAGAAAGCTGTGTTGGCATACTGCTGGATGAAGAGAAACGTGTATTTCTGTGAGTTGCATTCACACATCATAGTGCAATTTCTCAGAAGGCTTCTTTCCAGTGTTTGCGGAGGATATATCCTTTTTCACCATAGCGCTCAATGAGCTCCCAAATATCACATTGCAGAATCCACGAGAAGACCCTTAGCAAACTGTTCCAAGAAGGGAAGGGAGGAACTCTGTGCGATTGAACCACACATCGAAAGCAATGTCTCAGAAA
>NW_022303932.1:0-1104 GCF_002776525.5 Piliocolobus tephrosceles | reverse complement strand
AAGAAGAACCCGGAAGTGCACCATCCTGCCTCCGTTCGTCCAAACAGTCCAACTTTTTATTGATAATAGTGATAAAGGGGCGCCGTCGTCTGTCTGGCTACTTCCTGCTGTTAAGGGGCGTCGTTAAGGTCGGGGCCCATGGTTGGTATTTGGACGTATGGATGAAGAATAAAATAAGGCACAGTATTAGTATAGGAATGAGGAATGGAAGCATTTGTTGGAATATGGGCAAAACCCAGAAGGATGGTCCTGGCAAGGTTGGGGAGTATGAGATAGTTAAGAAAATTTAGTAAGTTTGAGGCGAGTGGGGGAAAGCCAAACTGATTTCCACTGATTGCTTTCGGTAGGGGCCCTTTTTAGCTGGGAATGAGGAACGACTGCGCAAAGTAATTGTTGGCCAGGCAGCAATTAAGGATTGGAGTTTTTCGTGGACTGGATGGCTTTCCGCTTACTCCTACTACAGGGATATTAGATGGAAGACTAGGTCCAGAGAAGGACGGCAAAACAGAATAGGTAGCCTTGCTGTTGATTAAAAAATTAATTGTCTTACCCACTACCAGGAGAGTTACCCGTGGCTCGGCGAGGGTGATGGGGGTCCCCGAGTCTCGGCACCTTCAGTTGTCGTCGTCCAGATGTAGGAGCTGGAAGGAGCTCCCAGGATCCTGGGAAAGGGGGTCACGTAGAGGCGCGGCACCTGTTCTCAGGGTGGGGCAATCAGACTTCCAGTGTTCTCCCTGCTGGCAAGCAGGGCAGGGGGTTGCTGGTGGACGAGGGTTAGGACATTCACTGGCCTAATGTCCTGATGCCTTGCACTTATAGCAAGGCTGCGTTGGGGCTCGGGGACCCTGCGGACACCTGTTGGCATAGTGTCCTTCCTTGCCGCACTTATAGCAGGCTCTTTTTGCAGCCTTGGAGTCTGTGGGGTGTGTGCTCTCTGGCCTGGGGTTACGACTGGGCTGTAAAGCCGCTGCTAGGAGCTGAACCTTCTGTTCAAGGCAAGCTTGCCGTCTTCTCTCTGGAGTTTTAGACCTTAAAGGCTAATTTAACTAGGTCTTGTATTGGTATCTGAGGACCATCCTCTACCTTTTGAAGTTTTTTTTTTTA
>NW_022303931.1:0-1354 GCF_002776525.5 Piliocolobus tephrosceles | reverse complement strand
GAGAGACAGTTTGTTATAATTTCTGTTCTTTTACATTTGCTGAGGAGTGCTTTACTTCCAATTATGTGGTCAATTTTGGAATAAGTGTGATGTGGTGCTGAGAAGAATGTATATTCTGTTGACTTGGGGTGGAGAGTTCTATAGATGTCTATTAGGTCCGCTTGGTGCAGAGATGAGTTCAATTCCTGGATATCCTTGTTAACTTTCTGTCTCGTTGATCTGTCTAATGTTGACAGTGGAGTGTTGAAGTCTCCCATTATTATTGTATGGGAGTCTAAGTCTCTTTGTAAGTCTCTAAGGACTTGCTTTATGAATCTGGGTGCTCCTGTATTAGGTGCATATATATTTAGGATAGTTAGCTCTTCCTGTTGGATTGATCCCTTTACCATTATGTAATGGCCTTCTTTGTCTCTTTTGATCTTTGATGGTTTAAAGTCTGTTTTATCAGAGACTAGGATTGCAACCCCTGCTTTTTTTTTTGTTCTCCATTTGCTTGGTAGATCTTCCTCCATCCCTTTATTTTGAGCCTATGTATGTCTCTGCATGTGAGATGGGTCTCCTGAAGACAGCAGACTGATGGGTCTTGACTCTTTATCCAGTTTGCCAGTCTGTGTCTTTTAATTGGAGCATTTAGTCCATTTACATTTAAGGTTAATATTGTTATGTGTGAACTTGATCTTGTCATTATGATATTAACTGGTGATTTTGCTCATTAGTTGATGCAGTTTCTTCCTAGGCTCGATGGTCTTTACATTTTGGCATGTTTTTGCCATGGCTGGTAGCGGTTGTTCCTTTCCATGTTTAGGGCTTCCTTCAGGGTCTCTTGTAAGGCAGGCCTGGTGGTGACAAAATCTCTAAGCATTTGCTTATCTGTAAAGAATTTTATTTCTCCTTCACTTATGAAACTTAGTTTGGCTGGATATGAAATTCTGGGTTTAAAATTCTTTTCCTTAAGAAAGTTGAATATTGGCCCCCACTCTCTTCTGGCTTGTAGAGTTTCTGCCGAGAGATCTGCTGTCAGTCTGACGGGCTTCCCTTTGTGGGTAACCCGACCTTTCTCTCTGGCTGCCCTTAAGATTTTTTCCTTCATTTCAACTTTGGTGAATCTGGCAATTATGTGTCTTGGAGTTGCTCTTCTGGAGGAGTATCTTTGTGGCGTTCTCTGTATTTCCTGAATTTGAATGTTGGCCTGGCCTGCTAGGTTGGGGAAGTTCTCCTGGATGATATCCTGTAGAGTGTTTTCCAATTTGGTTCCATTTTCCCCCTCACTTTCAGGCACCCCAATCAGACGTAGATTTGGTCTTTTGACATAATCCCATACTTCTTGCAGGCTTTGTTCATTTCTTTTTCTTCT
>NW_022303930.1:884-3926 GCF_002776525.5 Piliocolobus tephrosceles | reverse complement strand
CCAAGTCTTTGCTATTGTGAATAGTGCCGCAATAAACATACGTGTGCGGGGGCGGAGCAAGATGGCCGAATAGGAACAGATTCAGTTTCCATCTCCCAGCGCGAGCGACACAGAAGACCGGCGATTTCTGCATTTTCAACTGAGGTACTGGGGTCATCTCACTCGGGAGTGCCGGACAATCGGTGCTGGTCAGCTGCTGCAGCCCGACCAGCGAGAGCTGAAGCAGGGCGAGGCATCGCCTCACCTGGGAAGCGCGAGGGGGAAGGGAGTCCCTTTTCCTAGCCAGGGGAACTGAGACACACAACACCTGGAAAATCGGGTAACTCCCACCCCAATACTGCGCTGTAACACCGGCACACCGGAGATTGTATCCCACACCTGGCCGGGAGGGTCCCACGCCCACGGAGCCTCTCTCCTTGCTAACACAGCAGTCTGCGGCAATCTAACCGCAAGGCAGCAGCGAGGCTGGGGGAGGGGCGCCCGCCATTGCTGAGGCTTAAGTAGGTAAACAAACCCGCTGGGAAGCTGGAACTGGGTGGAGCTCACAGCAGCTCAAGGAAACCTGCCTGTCTCTGTAGACTGCGCCTCTGGGGACAGGGCTCAGCTAAAGGAGCAGAGGCCTGTCCAGACGCGAACAACTCTGTCTGCCAGCTTTGAAGAGAGCAGTGGATCTCCCAACACAGAGGTTGAGATCTGAGAAGGGGCAGTCTGCCTGCTCAAGTGGGTCACTGACCCCTGAGTAGCCTAACTGGGAGACATCCCCCACTAGGGGCAGTCTGACACCCCACACCTCACAGGGTGGAGTACACCCCTGAGAGGAAGCTTCCAAAGCAAGAATCAGACAGGTGCACTCGCTGTTCAGCAATATTCTATCTTCTGCAAACTCTGCTGCTGATACCCAGATAAACAGGGTCTGGAGTGGACCTCAAGCAATCTCCAACATACCTATAGCTGAGGGTCCTGACAGTCAGAAGGAAACCTATCAAACAGAAAGGACACCTATATCAAAACCCCATCAGTACGTCACCATCATCAAAGACCAGTGACAGATAAAACCACAAAGATGGGGAAAAAGCAGGGCAGAAAAGCTGGAAATTCAAAAAATAAGAGCTCATCTCCTCCTGCAAAGGAGCACAGCCCATCGCCAGCAACGGATCAAAGCTGGTCAGAGAATGATTTTGATGAGATGAGAGAAGAAGGCTTCAGTCCATCAAACCTCTCAGAGCTAAAGGAGGAATTACGTACCCAGCGCAAAGAAACTAAAAATCTTGAAAAAAAAGTGGAAGAATTGACAGCTAGACTAATTAATGCAGAGAAGGTCATAAACGAAATGACAGAGATGAAAACCATGACACGAGAAATACGTGACAAATGCACAAGCTTCAGTAACCGACTCGATCAACTGGAAGAAAGAGTATCAGCGATTGAGGATCAAATGAATGAAATGAAGCGAGAAGAGAAACCAAAAGAAAAAAGAAGAAAAAGAAATGAACAAAGCCTGCAAGAAGTATGGGATTATGTAAAAAGACCAAATCTACGTCTGATTGCGGTTCCTGAAAGTGAGGGGGAAAATGGAACCAAATTGGAAAACACTCTACAGGATATCATCCAGGAGAACTTCCCCAACCTAGCAGGCCAGGCCAACATTCAAATTCAGGAAATACAGAGAACGCCACAAAGATACTCCTCCAGAAGAGCAACTCCAAGACACATAATTGCCAGATTCACCAAAGTTGAAATGAGGGAAAAAATCTTAAGGGCAGCCAGAGAGAAAGGTCGGGTTACCCACAAAGGGAAGCCCATCAGACTGACAGCAGATCTCTCGGCAGAAACTCTACAAGCCAGAAGAGAGTGGGGGCCAATATTCAACGTTCTTAAAGAAAAGAATTTTAAACCCAGAATCTCATATCCAGCCAAACTAAGTTTCATAAGTGAAGGAGAAATAAAATTCTTTACAGATAAGCAAATGCTTAGAGATTTTGTCACCACCAGGCCTGCCTTACAAGAGACCCTGAAGGAAGCCCTAAACATGGAAAGGAACAACCGGTACCAGCCATTGCAAAAACATGCCAAAATGTAAAGACCATCGAGCCTAGGAAGAAACTGCATCAACTATTGAGCAAAATAACCAGTTAATATCACAATGGCAGGATCAAGTTCACACATAACAATATTAACCTTAAATGTAAATGGACTAAATGCTCCAATTAAAAGACACAGACTGGCACACTGGATAAAGGATCAAGACCCATCAGTCTGCTGTATTCAGGAGACCCATCTCACATGCAGAGACATACATAGGCTCCAAATAAAGGGATGGAGGAAGGTCTACCAAGCAAATGGAGAACAAAAAACAGCAGGGGTTGCAATCCTAGTCTCTGATAAAATAGACTTTAAACCATCAAAGATCAAAAGAGACAAAGAAGGCCATTACATAATGGTAAAGGGATCAATTCAACAGGAAGAGCTAACTATCCTAAATACATATGCACCCAATACAGGAGCACCCAGATTCATAAAGCAAGTCCTTAGAGACTTACAAAGAGACTTAGACTCCCATACAATAATAATGGGAGACTTCAACCCTCCACTGTCAACATTAGACAGATCAACGAGACAGAAAGTTAACAAGGATATCCAGGAATTGAACTCATCTCTGCACCAAGCAGACCTAATAGACATCTATAGAACTCTCCACCCCAAGTCAACAGAATATACATTCTTCTCAGCACCACATCACACTTATTCCAAAATTGACCACATAATTGGAAGTAAAGCACTCCTCAGCAAATGTAAAAGAACAGAAATTATAACAAACTGTCTCTCAGACCATAGTGCAATCAAACTAGAACTCAGGACTAAGAAACTCAATCAAAACCGCTCAACTACATGGAAACTGAACAACCTGCTCCTGAATGACTACTGGGTACATCACGAAATGAAAGCAGAAATAAAGATGTTCTTTGAAACCAATGAGAACAAAGATACAACATATCAGAATCTCTGGGACACATTTAAAGCAGTGTGTAGAGGGAAATTTAT
>NW_022303930.1:0-784 GCF_002776525.5 Piliocolobus tephrosceles | reverse complement strand
CTACATGGAAACTGAACAACCTGCTCCTGAATGACTACTGGGTACATCACGAAATGAAAGCAGAAATAAAGATGTTCTTTGAAACCAATGAGAACAAAGATACAACATACCAGAATCTCTGGGACACATTTAAAGCAGTGTGTAGAGGGAAATTTATAGCACTAAATGCCCACAAGAGAAAGTAGGAAAGATCTAAAATTGACACTCTAACATCACAATTAAAAGAACTAGAGAGGCAAGAGCAAACACATTCAAAAGCTAGCAGAAGGCAAGAAATAACTAAGATCAGAGCAGAACTGAAGGAGATAGAGACACAAAAAACCCTGCAAAAAATCAATGAATCCAGGAGTTGGTTTTTTGAAAAGATCAACAAAATTGACAGCCGACCCCACAGAAATACAAACTACCATCAGAGAATACTATAAACACCTCTACACAAATCAACTAGGAAATCTAGAAGAAATGGATAATTTCCTGGACACGTACACTCTCCCAAGACTAAACTAGGAAGAAGTTGAATCCCTGAATAGACCAATAGCAGGCTCTGAAATTGAGGCAACAATTAATAGCCTACCCACCAAAAAAAGCCCAGGACCAGATGGATTCACAGCTGAATTCTACCAGAGGTACAAGGAGGAGCTGGTACCATTCCTTCTGAAACTATTCCAATCAATAGAAAAAGAGGGAATCCTCCCTAACTCATTTTATGAGGCCAGCATCATCCTGATACCAAAGCCTGGCAGAGACACAACAAAAAAAGAGAATTTTAGACCAATCTCCCTGA
>NW_022303928.1:0-1868 GCF_002776525.5 Piliocolobus tephrosceles | reverse complement strand
CCTCCTTAGAGTGTTCCTTCAAAACTGGGCATGATAAAATAATGTATGTAATTGTTGTCTGTACTGTATCATCTGAATGGAAGCTTCTCCTTTGCTGTGGCCACAGAGGACCACAGGGGGGAAGATATTGGACATGGAATACTCATTTCTCCAAGTGGAACATTAAGGTCCTCATCTTTATTTGAAGCCATGGTTCTCATCTAGTTGCATGTTTTATGCAGTTATATCCTGTGGAAAGAGAGGAATTTAGTGTTCAGAATCTTTCTACTAGATCATGGAACCCAGAAATGTATGCCCAGAGGAACAGAGGACACCCAGAAAATGACACTAACAATTACAGGGAGCCAGACTGTCCACGCATTGTGACTAGAGTCCCTGGACTTTCACTGGAGTAATTTGGCATTTATTCATCAAGGATGATATTTAAGGTTTCTGGAGATGCCAGAATCTACCAAGATACATTAAACAATTTGAACAACTATTTTCAATAGTTACATACAAGATTTAGTTTTGAAATGAACATGACATTTAAAAAATGGACATCATGGTCAAGCTACACTTTATTTTCATCACACAGAAATTAACTCATGTTTTCTTCTTATAATAATTCTGGTCTTACATTCTAGTAATTTGCTTTAGAATTTTTCAGAAAAGTGACAAAGCTAGCTAAATTATAGGCATATGAATTTTTTTTTTAATTCTATTGAGGTAGCAAAATTGAACTTGCTTGATTGTATTAAATCTTTGTTGGATAGAAAACTAGTTACCAGCCAAGCGCGGTGGCTCACACCTGTAATCCCAACCCTTTGGGAGGTTGAGGTGGGTGGATCATGAAGTCAGGAGTTCGAGACCAGCCTGACCAACATGGTCAAACTCCATCTCTACTAAATATACAAAGATTAGCCAGGCATGGCGATGGGCGCCTGTAATCCCAGCTCTTCAGGAGGCTGAGGCAGGAAAATTGCTTGAACCCACAAGGTGGAGGTTACAGTGACTCCAGACTGTGAAACAAGAACAAGACTCCATCTGAAAACAAAAACAAAAACAAAACACTAGTTACCACAGCAATTATGTAAGGCATACTTCTTTTAGTGTGTCTCTTGTTCATGCTTCATGGCCCTTCAAGCCTTCCTCCATCATAGCACTTACCACAGTAAATTATAGTAATACACTACCCTGTACCCCTCCCTAAACTGTAAGCAACTTGAAGACGCAAGTTGATCACCTTTACATAGCACCCAGAATAGTGCCTATTAGTTGTGTTCAATCTTTGTTGGATAGAAAACTAGTTACCGGCTGGGCGCAGTGGCTCACGCCTGTAATCCCAGCACTTTGAGAGGCCCAGGTGGGTGGATCACGAGGTCAGGAGTTTGAGACCAGCCTGGCCAACGTGGCAAAACCCCATCTCTACTAAAAGTACAAAAATTAGCCAGGCGTGGTGATGGGCACATGTAATTCCAGTCACCGGGGGGCTGAGGAACACACTGGAAACACACTGGGCCAGTAAAAAACCTTTTAATTAAATGTCCTGGTTGAGTAAAAGGAATGAATAAGCTATTTCTCCGTAAGTAACCATGTGTTATCCATTTCTTTCTGAAACTATATGTGAGGATTGTCTTGCATGAACCTAGGTTCTATGCAAAATCCCAAAAGTGATACTGTAAACTGTTAACCAAATCTCAGCACGTATGAGACAGAAGGCTCCATTGCTTGGCCATTTTTGTTTTTCAGAGTCTTCCAAAGAGCTTGCCAAAAATTCTGCAAGGAATTATCCCAATGACCTTTAGATAATTTCTTTTCTTCTCCAAGACCCTTGTTCCATCATACATATCTCATAAGACAAATAATAAAGAGTACTACCTGTGACT
>NW_022303927.1:342-7476 GCF_002776525.5 Piliocolobus tephrosceles | reverse complement strand
TGACCCATGGAGGAGAGGTCATGTTCTAGCTTGAGGGACGTGGAGCTCCAGACCCATGCAGGGACAATGTTGTTGAAGTTTGAGGGTCTGGAACCTGGCAACCCAGGGAGGAGAGGTCTTGTTCTCGTTTGAGGGTCATGGAGCTGCAGACCCAGGGAGGAGCTATGTTGTTGTAGTAAGAGGTTTGGGAATCTGGTGACCCATGAAGGAGAGGTCATGTTCTAGTTTGAGGGTCGTGGAGCTGCAGACCCAGGCAGGAGCAATGTTGTTGTAGTAAGAGAGTCTGGAAGCTGTCGACCCTGGGAGGAGAGGTCTTGTTGTAGTTTGAGGGTCGTTGATCTGCAGACCCAGGCAGGAGCAATGTTCTTGAAGTTCGAGGGTCTGGAAGCTGTCGACCCTGGGAGGAGAGGTCTTGTTGTAGTTTGAGGGTCGTGGAGTTGCAGATCCAGGGAGGAGCAATGTTGTTGAAGTTCGAGGGTCTGGAAGGTGGAGACACCGGGGAGGAGAGGTCATTTTCTAGTTTGAGGGAAATGGAGCTGCAGACCCAGGGAGGAGCAATGTTGTTGAAGGTCGAGGGTCTGGAATCTGTCGGCCCAGATAGGAGAGGTCTTCTTCTAGTTTGAGGGTCGTGGAGTTGTAGACCCAGGCAGGAGCAATATTGTTGAAGTTTGAGGGTCTGGAACCTGGCGAGCCATGGAGGAGAGGTCATGTTCTAGCGTGAGGGTCGTGTAGTTGCAGACCCAGGCAGGAGAAATGGTGTTGAAATCTGAGGGTCTGGAACCTGGCGACCCATGGAGGAGAGGTCATGTTGTAGCTTGAGGGTCGTGGAGCTGCAGAGCTAGGCAGGAGCAATGTTATTGTAGTAAGAAAGTCTGGAAGCTGGCGACTCAGAGAGGAGAGGTCATGTTCTAGCTTGAGGGTCGAGGAGCTACAGACCCAGGCAGGAGCTATGTTGTTGAAGTTCTAGGGTCTGGAAGCTGACGACCCTGGGAGGAGAGGTCTTGTTGTAGTTTGAGGGTCGTGGAGCTGCAGACCCAGGGAGAAGCAATGTTGTTGAAGTTCGAGGGTCTGGAACTTGGTGACCCCAGGGAGGAGAGGTCATTTTCTAGTTTGAGGAACAGGGAGCTGCAGACCCAGGGAGGACCAATGTTGTTGAAGTTTGAGGGTCTGGAAGCTGTCGACCCAGGGAGGAGAGGTCATGTTCTAGTTTGACGGCGGTGGAGCTGCAGACCCAGGGAGGAGCAATGTTGTAGTAAGAGAGTCTGGAAGCTGTCGGCCCAGGTAGGAGAGGTCTTCTTCTAGTTTGAAGGTCGTGGAGTTGCACACCCAGGCAGGAGCAATATTGTTGAAGTTTGAGGGTCTGGAACCTGGCGACCCATGGAGGAGACGTCATGTTCTAGCTTGAGGTTCGTGGAGCTCCAGACCCAGGCAGGGGTAATGTTGTTGAAGTTTGAGGGTCTGGAAGCTGGCGACCCCGGGAGGAGAGGTTTTGTTGTGGTTTGAGGGTCGTGGAGCTGCAGACCCAGGCAGGAGCAATGTTGTTGTAGTAAGAGGGTCTGGACGCTGGCGACCCAGGGAGAAAAGTTCATGTTCTAGTTTAAGAGTCATGGAGCTACAGACACTGGCAGGAGTAATGTTGTAGTTAGAGGGTCTAGAAGCTGTCGACCCTGGGAAAAGAAGTCTTGTTGTAGTTTGAGGGTCGTGGAGCTGCAGATCCAGGCAGGAGCAATGTTGTTGAAGTTCGAGGGTCTGTAAGCTGACGACCCCGGAGGAGAGGTCTTGTTGTAGTTTGAGGGTCGTGGAGCTGCAGACCCAGGTAGGAGCAGTGTTGTTGAAGTTCAAGGGTGTGGAAGCTGACGACCCCGGGAGGAGAGGTCTTGTAGTTTGAGGGTCGTGGAGCTGCAGATCCACGGAGGAGCAATGTTGTTGAAGTTCAAGGGTCTGGAACTTGGTGACCCCAGGGAGGAGAGGTCATGTTCTATTTTCAGCATTGTGGAGCTGCAGACTCAGGGAGGCACAATGTTGTTGAAGTTCCAGGGTCTGTAACTTGGTGACCCCAGGGAGGAGAGGTCATGTTCTAGTTTGAGGGCCGTGGAACTGCAGACCCAGGGAGGAGCAGCATTGTTGTAGTAAGAGAGTCTGGAAGCTGTCAGCCCAGGTAGGAGAGGCCTTCTTCTAGTTTGAGGGTCGTGGAGTTTCAGACCCAGGCAGGAGCTATGTTGTTGAAGTTCGATGGTCTGGAAGCTGACGACCCCAGGAGGAGAGGTCTTGTTGTAGTTTGAGGGTCGTAGATCTGCAGACCCAGGCAGGAGCAATATTGTTGAGGTCTGGAACCTGGCGACCCATGGAGGAGAGGTCTTGTTCTCATTTGAGGGTCATGGAGCTGCAGACCCAGGGAGGCGCTATGTTGTTGTAATAAGAGGTTTGGGAAGCGGGTGACCCAGGAAGGAGAGGTCATGTTCTAGTTTGAGGGTCGTGCAGCTGCAGACCCAGGCAGGAGCAATGTTGTTGAAGGTCGAGGGTCTGGAAGCTGGAGACCCGGGGAGGAGAGGTCATGTTCTAGTTTGAGGGAGGTGGAACTGGAGACCCAGGGAGGAGAAGTCTTCTTCTAGTTTGAGGGTCGTGGAGCTACAGACCCAAGCAGGAGCAATGTTGTTGAAGTTTGAGCCTCTGGAAACTGGCGACACAGGGAGTAGAAATCATGTTCTAGTTTAACGGTCGTGGAGCTACAGACCCAGGGAGGAGAGGTCATGTTCTAGTTTGAGGGTCGTGGAGATGAAGACTCAGGCAGGAGCAATGTTGTAGTAAGAGAGTCTGGAAGCTGTCGACCCTGGGAGGAGAAGTCTTCTTCTAGTTTGAGGGTCGTGGAACTGCAGACCCAGGCAGGAGCAATGTTGTTGACGTTCGCGCCTCTTGAAGCTGTTAACCCAGGGAGGAGAAGTCTTATTCTAGTTTGAGGGTCGTGGAGCTGCAGACACAAGCAGGAGCAATGTTGTTGAAGTTCGAGGGTCTCGAAGCTGGCGACCCGCGGAGCAGAGGTCATGTTCTAGTTTCAGGGTCGTGGAGTTGCAGTCATAAGCAGAAGCAATGTTGTTGTGGTAAGAGGGTCTGGAAGCTGTCGTCCCAGAGAGGAGAAGTCTTCTTCTTGTTTGAGGGTCGTGGAGCTGCAGACCCAGGCAGGAGCAATGTTATTGAAGGTCAAGGATCTGGAACTTGTCGACCCAGGGAGGAGAGGTCATGTTCCAGTTTGAGGGTCCTGTAGCTACAGACCCAGGGAGGAGCAATGATGTCGTTCGAGCGTCTGGAATCTGTCAACCCAGGGAGGAGAGGTCATTTTATAGTTCGAGGGTCGTGGATCTGCAGACCCAAGCAGAAGCAATGTTGTTGAAGTTGGAGCGTCTGGAAACTGGCGACCTAGGGAGGAGCGGTCATGTTTTAGTTTGAGGGTCGTGGAGCTACACCCCCAGGGAGGAGAGGTCATGTTCTAGTTTGAGGATCGTGGACATGAAGACCCAGGTGGGGGCAATGTTGTAGTAAGAGTGTCTGGAAGCTGTCGACCCAGGGAGGTGAGGTCTTGTTCTCGTTTGAGCGTCATGGAGCTGCAGACCCAGGGAGGAGCATTGTTGTAATTTGAGGGTCTGGAAGCCCGCGACTCAGGGAGGAGAGGTCATGTTCTAGTTTCAGGGTCATGGAGCTGCAGACCCAGGGAGGAGCAATGTTGTTGTAGTAAGAGGGTCTGGAACCTGGCGACCCAGGGAGGAGAGGTCTTCTTCTAGTTTGACGGTCGTGGAGCTGCAGACCCAGTCAGCAGCAATGTTATTGAAGGTCGAGGATCTGGAACCTGGCGACCCAGGGAGGAGAGGTCATGTTCTAGTTTGAGGGTCGTGGAGCTCCAAACCCAGGGTGGAGCAATGATGTAGTTCAAGGGTTTGGAAGCTGTCGACCCAGGGAGGAGAGGTCATGTTGTAGTTTCAGGGTCCTGGAGCTGCAGACCCAAGCAGGAGCAATGTTGTTGAAGTTCGAGGGTCTGGAAGCTGGAGACCCAGGGAGGAGAGGTCATGTTCTAGTTTGAGGGTCGTGGAGCTGCAGACCTAGGGAGGAGCAATGTTGTAGGTCGAGGGTCTGGAAGCTGTCAACCCAGGGAGGAGAGGTCATGTTATAGTTTCAGGGTTGTGGAGCTGCAGACCCAAGCAGGAGCAATGTTGTTGAAGTTCTAGCGTCTGGAAACTGGCGACCCAGGGAGGAGAGGGCATGTCGTAGTTTGAGGGTCATCTAGATGAAGACCCAGGCAGGAGCAATGTTATTGTAGTAAGAGAGTCTGGAAGCTGTCGACCCAGGGAGGATAGTTCTTCTTCTAGTTTGAGCGTCATGGAGCTGCACACCCAGGCAGGAGCAATGTTGTTGAAGGTCGAGAGTCTGGAAGCTGGTGATCCAGGGAGGAGAGGTCGTGTTCTAGTTTGAGGGTTGTGGAGCTGCAGACCCAGGGAGAAGCAATATTGTTGAAGTTGGAGGGTTGGGAAGGTGTCGACCCAGGGAGGAGAGGTCTTGTTCTAGTTTCAGGGTTATAGACCTGCAGACCCAGGCAGGAGCAATGTTGTTGAAGTTTGAGGGTCTGGAAGCTGGTGACCCAGGGAGGAGAGATCATTTTCTAGTTTGAGGGTCGTGGAGCTGCAGACCCAGGCAGGAGCTATGTCGTTGAAGGTCAAGGGTCTGGAAACTGGTGACCCATGGTGGAGAGGTCTTGTTCTGATTTGAGGACGTGGAGTTCCAAACCCAGGAAGAAGCAATATTGTTGAAGTTCGAGGGCTGGGAAGCTAGAGACCGAGGGAGGAGAAGTCTTGTTCTAGTTTCAGGGTTGTGGAGCTGCAGACCCAGGCAGGAGCAATGTTGTTGTAGTAAGAGAGTCTGGAAGCTGTCGACCCAGGGAGGAGAGGTCTTTTTCTCCTTTGAGGGTCATGGAGCTACAGACCCAGGGAGGAGCAATGTTGTAATTTGAGGGTCTGGAAGCTGGTGACCCAGGGCGGAGAGGTCTTGTTCCAGTTTGAGGTCATGGAGCTGCAGACTCAGGGAGGAGCAATGTTGTAGTTTGAAGGTCTGGAAGCTGGCGACCCAGGGAAGAAGGGTCTTGTTCTAGTTTGAGCGTCATGGAGCTGCAGACCCAGGGAGGATCCGTGTTGTTTTGAGTGTCGTGGTTCCGGAGACCCACGGAGGAGCCAGTGCTTCCTTTCAAGTCTGAGACTCACTGAGCTGGAGATCCAGGGAGGACCCGGTGTTGCTGTTCTAGTGAGGGCAGTGAATATGGAGACCCAGGGAGGAGTGGGTGCTGTTGTTCATGCCTGAGGCTTCTGGATCTGGAGAACCAGAGAGGAGCTGGTGCTGCTGTTTAAATATGTGGATCCTGAAGTTGGAGCCCTGGGAGGCAGATGGTGTTGCTGTTTTTCAGGTCTGAGGGTCATGGGGCTTGAGGTACAGGGAGGAGCCGTTGCTGCTGTTCAAGTCTGAGGGTGGTGTAGCTGGAGAGCTGGACGGAGGTAGTCTTGGTGTCTAGTGTGACGGTGGTGGAGCTGTAGATCTGGGGAGGAGCCGGTGCTGCTGTGTAGTTTGAGGGTCATGGAACTGGAGACCTAGGGAGGAACCAGTGCTACCGCCATTTAAGTCAGAAGGTCGTGGATCTGGAGTTTTGGGGAACAGCTGCTGCTCTTGTTTAACTGTGGGGAGGATCCAGTGTGTCAATTGAAGTTTGAGGGTTTGGGAGCTGGAGAATCAGGGAGGAGCCGGTCATGCCATTCTATTTTGAGGGTCGTGGATTTGGAGACCTGGGGACAGGCCGGTACTGCTGTTGTAGTTTGAGGGTCGTGGAAGTGGAGACGGGGAGGAGCCGGTGCTGCTCTTCTAGTTTGAGGGTGGTGGAGCTAGAGATCCCGGGAGGAGCTGGTGCTCGCATTCAAATCTGTGAGTCCTGGAGCTGGGGCCCTGGAGGGAAGCCGGTTCTGCCATTTGTGACTTAGGTTCTTGGAGCTGAAAACCCAGAGAGGCGGCGGTGCTGCTTTTCTAATTTAAGAGTCGTGAAGTTGGAGAGCTGGATAGGAGGTGGTGCTATTGCTGTTCAAATCTGAGGGTCGTGGAGCTGGATCCTTGGGGAATTGCTGGTGCTGCCCTTCAAGTCTGAGAGTTGTTGAGCTGGAGATCCAGGGAGGAGCCGGTGTTGCTGTTGTAGTTTGAGGGTCATGGAGCTGGAGACTCAGGGAAGAGTGGTGCTGTTCTAGCATGAGGGTTGTGGAGCTGGAGACACCGGGGGAGGGGGACCTGGTGCTGCTGTTGTTTAAGGCTGAGGGTTGTGGAGCTGGAGACACCAGAGGGAGCTGTTGTTGCTGCTGTTCAGGTCTGAGGGTCATGGGGCTTGAGGTACAGGGAGGAGCCACTGCTGCTGTTCAAGTCTGAGGGTCGTGTAGCTGGAGAGCAGGGAGGAGGTAGTCTTGGTGTCTAGTGTGAGGGTCGTAAAGCTGTAAACCTGGGGAGGAGCCAGTGCTGCTGCGTAGTTTGAGGGTCGTGGAACTGGAGACTTAGGGAGGAGCCGGTGCTACCACCATTTAAGTCAGAGGGTCGTGGATCTGGAGCTTTGAGGAACAGCCCGTGCTGCTGTTAACTGTGGGGAGGATCCGGTGTGTCAGTTGAAGTTTGAGGGTTTGGGAGCTGGAGAACCAGGGAGGAACCGGTGATGCCATTTTATTTTGAGGGTCGTGTATCTGGAGACCTGGGGAGAGGCCGGTACTGCTGTTGTAGTTTGAGGTTCGTGGAACTGGAGACGGGGGAGGAGCCGGTGTTGCTGCTGTTCATGTCTGAGGGCTGTGGAGCTGGAGACCCAGGGTGAAGCCCGTACTATGACTTTTTAAGTCTGAGGGTCATGGAGTCGGAGACCTGGGGAGGAGCCGGTGCTGCTGTTCAAATGGCTCCTCCCCGGGTTTCCAGCTCCATGACCTTCAAACTAGGACAGCAGCAGCAGCTCCTCCCGGGGTCTTCCAGCTCCACGACCCTCATACTAGAACAGCAGCACCGGCTCCACCCTGGGTCTCCAGATCCACGACCCTCACACTAGAACAGCAGCACCAGCTCCACCCTGGGTCTCCAGATCCA
>NW_022303927.1:0-332 GCF_002776525.5 Piliocolobus tephrosceles | reverse complement strand
AGTTTAAGGATCGTGAAGCTGGAGACCTGTACGGGAGGTGGTGCTACCGCTGTTCAAATCTGAGGGTCTTGGAGCTGGAGCCTTGGAGGTGCCGGTGCTGCCTTTCAAGTCTGAGAATTGTTGAGCTGAAGATTCAGGGAGGAGCTAGTGTTGCTGTAGTTATTTGAGGATTGTGGAGCTGGAGGCTGAAGAGGAGCTGGTGTTGCAGTTCAAGCTTGATGGTCGTGGAGCTGGAGACCTAGGGAGGAGCTGGTGCTACCGCCGTGTAAGTTGAGGGTTGTGGAGCTGGTGGTCCCAGGGAAGAGCCAGTGCTATCGTTGAAGTTTGAGGGA
>NW_022303922.1:0-2433 GCF_002776525.5 Piliocolobus tephrosceles | reverse complement strand
TTCCTATTTGGCCATCTTGCTCTGCCCCTCCACTTTCCGCTTCTAAATATCCCTTTGCATATTCCACAAAAAGAGTGTTACCAAACTCTTAAATGAAAAGAAAGATTTAACACTGTGAGATGAATTCACCCATCACAAAATAGTCTCTCAGAAAGCTTCTTTCTAGTTTTTATCTGAGAGTATTTCCTTTTTCACCATAGGCTTCTCTGCACCTCAAATTTCCCTTTGTTGATTCCACAAAAGCAGTGTGATCAAACTGCTTAATAAAAAGAATAGTTAACCTCTGGCAGATGAATTCACTCATCACAAAAAAATTTCTCAGAAAGCTCCTTTCAAGTTTTTATCTATGAATATTTACTTTTCCACCATCAGCCTCAATACGTTCCCAAATATCCCTTCTCAGACACCACAAAAAGAGTGATGCCAAACTGCTGAATCAATAAAATGATTTACCTTTGTGAGCGAATACACACATCACAAAACAGCTTCTCAAAATCCTTCTCTCCAGTTTTTATCTGAAGATATTTCCTTTTTCACCATAGGCCTATATGAGCTCTTGGAAATCCCTTTGCAGATTCCCAAAAACAGTGCTACCAAACTGCTAAATGAAAAGAAAGGTGTAACTCTGTGAGTTGAATTCACCCCTCACAAAGAGTTTTTCAGAAAGCTTCTTTCTAGTTTTTGTCTGAGGATAATTCCTTTTTCACCATAGGCATCAATAGGCTCCTGAATATCCCTTTGCAGATTCCGTGAAAACAGTGTTAACAAACTGTTCCCTGAAAAGAAAGGTGAAAATCTGTGAGATGAATTCACACATCACAAAGCAGTTTCTCAGAAAGCTTCTTTTGGTTTTTGTCTGAGGATATTTCGTTTGTCACCATAGGCTTCAATGTGCTCCCAAATATCCTATTTCAGTTTCCAAAAAAACAGTGATATCAAACTGCTCAACGAAAACAACAGTGTATCTCTGTGAGATGAATTCACCCATCTGAAAGTAGTTTCTCAGAACGCTTCTTCCCAGTTTTTATCTGAGAATATTTCCTTTTACACCATAGGCCTCAATGCACTCCCATACATCACTTTGCAGATTCCATGAAAACAGTGTTTGCAAACTTCCATGAGAATAAAGGTGTAACTCTGTGAGATGAATTCATACATTACAAAGAACTGTCTGAGAAAGCTTCTTTCTCGTTTTTATCGGAAGATATTTCCTTTGTCACCATAGGCTTCAACGCGATCCAAAATATCCCTTCTAAGATTCCCCCAAAAAAGGGCTACAAAACTGCTCCATGAAAAGAATGGTGTAACTCTGTGAGATGAATTCACACATCACAAAGCAGTTTCTAATAAAGTTTCTTTCTATTTTTTATCTGAGGATATTTCCTTTTTCACCATAGACCTCAATGCATTCTATAATATCCTATCACAGTTTCCGCGATAAAAGTGTTAGCAAACTTCTCCATGAAAAGAATGGTGTAACTCTGTGAGATGAATTCCCACATCACAAAGAAGTTTCTCAGGAAGTTTCTTTCTAGATTTTTATCTGAGGATATTTCCTTTGTCACCTTAGGCATCAATGCAATACAAATTATTCCTTCTCCGATTCCCCAAAAACAGTGCTATCAAACTGCTCCATGAAATGAGCCATGTAACTCTATGAGATATATTCACAATTCACAAAGCAGTTTGTCAGAAAGATTCTTTCTAGTTTTTATCTGAGGATATTTCCCTTTTCACTGCTTGCCTCAATGCACTTGTGAATATACCTTTGTAAATTCCATGAAAATAGTGTTAGCAAACTACTCCATGGAAAACAAGGTGTAAATCTGTGAGATGAATTCAAACATTGGAAAGCAGTTTTTCAGAAACATTCAGATATCCCTTCTCAGATACCACAAAAACAGTGATGCCACAGTTCTCCCTCAACAGAAACGTTTAGCTCTATGAGATGAATACACACATTACAAAGGAGTTTCTAGGAAATCTTCTTTCTAGTTTTTATCTGAGGATATTTCCTTTTTCACTGTATTCCTCAATGTGCTCCCGAATATACCTGTGAAGATTAAACGAAAAATGTTTTAGCAAACTTCTCAATGAAAAGAACAGTGTTACTTGGTGTGGTGAATTCACACGTCACCAAGCAGTTTCACAGAAAGTTTATTTTTTATTTTTATCTGAGGATATGTCCTTTGTCACCATAGTCTTCAATACCCTCCTAAATATCCCTTTGCAGATTCCATGACAGCAGTGTTAGCAAACGTCTCAATGAAAAGAACAGTGTAACACTGTGAGATGAATTCACACATCAGAAAATTTTCTCAGAAAGCTTCTTTTTGGTTTTAATCAGTGGATATTTAATTTATCACCATAGGCTTCAACACGCTTCCAAATATCCTCTTACAGATTCCGTGAAAACAGTGTTATCAAACTGCT
>NW_022303920.1:0-2330 GCF_002776525.5 Piliocolobus tephrosceles | reverse complement strand
TCAGACATTCATGATCATCTTTTCAAAAAAAATTGTTGTTTGTGATTGAAGTTATCTGTTTAAAATACACTATTATGACTTTAAGATGTTTTATGCAATTGCAATGGTGACCACAAGAAAAATATCTATAGAATAAACACAAAGATAAATGAGAAGGGAATCAAAACATGTTACTACGAAAGTTGGGCTGGGAGCAGTGGCTCATGCCTGTGATGCCAGCACTTTGGGAGGCTGAGGCTGGGGGATCATTTGAGGTCGGGAGTTCAAGACCAGCCTGACCAACATGGAGAAACACCATCTCTACTAAAAATACAAAATTGGGTGTGGTGGCGCATGCCTGTAATCCCAGCTACTTGAAAGACTGAGACAGGAGAATTGCTTGAATCAGGGAGGTGGAGGTTGGGGTGAGCTGAGATGGCACCATTGCACTCCAGCCTGGGCAAGAAGAGTGGAACTCCATCTCAAAAAACGAAACAAAAAAACAAAACATGTCACTACTAAAGTCAACACAATATAAAGGAAGGCAATGAGAAGAAAGAAGGAACAAATAAAGCTACAGAACACACTTAATAAAGTTAACAGAAGTGTAGTAGTAATTTCTGGTCTATGCGTTATTACCTTACTGTCCTTTTGTAAATGGCTTATTTCACTTAGCATAACGTCCTTGAGGTTCATTTACATTGTAGTATGTGACAGGGTTTCCTTCTTTTTTTAAGGCTCCATAATATTCGATCACATGTACATAACACATTTTCTTTATCCACTTATTTGTTAATCAACATTTGGGTTGCTTTTACTTCTTAGTTCTTGTAAATAATGTTGCAGCGAACATGAGTGTGAAAATATTTTGTCTAAATGATGCTTTTAATGTGTGTATATACCAAGAAGTGGGATTGCTAGATAATATGGTAATTCTATATTTAAGGAACCTCATTATTGTTTCCTAAAATGGCTGCACCATTTTAGGAAATTTCCACCAACAGTGCACAAAAATTACAATTTTCCACACCAATATTTTTTATTTTCTGTTGTTTGGATAGTGGCCATCCTAATGGAGCTGAGGCTATGATATCTCATTGTGGTTTTTATTTGCTTTTAGTTTATGATGAGTGATGTTGAACATTTTTTCATAGGCTTGTTGGTCATTTGTATATCTTCATTGGGCAACTGTGTATTGAAGTCTTTTGGTCATTTTTTAATTGGTTATTTTTGTTGTTTTTGTTGCTGTTGAGTTGTGGAAGCTACTCACATATTCTGAATATTGATCCTTTATCATACACAGGATTTGCAAACATTTTCTCCCTTTTTATAGATTGCCTTTTCACTTTATTTACTATTTTGTGTGATAGAGATTTTAAGTTTGATGTAGTCTTATTTGTCTATTTTTGTTCTGGCTGCCTGTGTTTTTCATACCTTTCCCAAGAAATCATTGCCAAATCTAATGGTCTGATGTTTTCTCCTATGTTTTTTCCTAGGAGTTTGATAGTTTGAGGTCTTAAGTTTACGTTTTTAATTCATTTTCAGGTAATTTTTGTATATGGTATTAGGTAAGAGTCTAAAGGTATTCTTTTTCATATGGAGATCCAATTATCTCAAAACCATTTTTTTCACAAAAAGACTGACAGTTCCCCATTATGTAGTCTTGGTCCCTTGTCAAAGATCCTTTGGCTGTATATGTAAGGGTTTATTTCTAAGTGCTCTGTTTTGTTCCATTGACGTCTATATTGGTCTATATGCCAATGACACACTACCTTGATTATAGTATGTTTTGAAATTAGGAAATGTAAGAATTCCAAATTCATTAGTATTTTTTAGTACTATTTTGGATATGTGGGTCTCTTGAAATTGAAGTTTCCTGTAAGTTTTGGTGCTACTTTCTATTTCTTATAAAAATTTCCAGCTGGGTGTGGTGGCTCAAGCCTCTAATCCCAGCACTTTGGGATTAGAGGCAGGCAGATCATGAGGTCAGGAGATCGAGACCATCTGCCCAACATGGTAAAATCCCGTCTCTACTAAAATGCAAAAATTAGCTGGGCATGATGGTGTGTGCCTATAGTCCCAGCTACTCAGGAGGCTGAGGCAAGAGAATTGCTTGAACCTGGGAGGTGGTGGTTGCAGTGAGCTGAGATCATGCCACTGCACTCCAGCATGACAACAGAGCAAGACTCCATCTCAAAAAAAAATACCATTGAGATTTTGATAGCAATTGCATCTGTAGTTAACTAGGTACTATAGACATTTTAACAATATAAAGTCTTTTAATCTATAAACACAGAATGGCTTTCTACTTATGTGTACTTCTGGTTTCTTTTAGCAATGTTAGCAATGTA